>NC_081761.1:39439424-39545180 GCF_963082965.1 Carassius carassius
GGGGTATAAGCCCAGCTCAGCCCTGCAGGCGATATTAGAAGTGCTTCTGTTTACCCTTAGGATGTTTTTGGCAAATTCCAATTGTGTTCTTTCTATTAAACTTTTGTCCCAATTTTAAAATTTTAAAATTGGTCCCCAAATTTCACTCCTGTACAGTAGGATAGGTTTGATGATTGCATGATATAATTTAATCCATGTTCTAATTGGTAATTTTAATTGGCCAAACCGTGCTTTAATGGCAATATAATAAACTCCGTGCCTTCTCATTGAGGGCCTTGACGGCCAGACTGAAGCCCCCTGATGCTGAGATCTGGATGCCCAGGTAAGTGTAGCTGCTGCTGTGCTCAAGGACTTCTCCTCCGTAACTGAACTGATATCTGCTTCCCTGAGACCTGGCCTTCTTCTGGAACACCATGACCCTGGTTTTGTCCACTCCTCACAGTACTGTTCCAGCAGGGCCAGGCTGTGCTGGAGACCCTCGGCTGTGGGAGACAGCAGAACCAGGTCGTCTGCATACAGCAGGCACTTGACTTCAGAGTCGTGTAGAGCGAGCCTGGGATGCTGTCGGATTAGCTCGTTGATGTAGATGTTAAACAGTGTTGGGCTCACACTGCACCCCTGCCTCACTCCACGACCCTGCTGGAAGAACTCTGATCTCAGATTCCCAATCTTGACCACATTTTTACTGTTTTTATACATGGATTCTATAACATCGAATGTTTTTCCAACAATGCCAATTTGTAATAATTTGTACAGTAAACCGTCATGCCAAATAGAATCGAAAGCTTTTTTAAAATCAATGAAACATGTAAATATTTTTCTTTGTTTGTCCTTTAGATTTTTGTTAATTAGAGTGTGGAGAGAATAGATGTGGTCAGCTGTACGTTGTTTTGGTAAAAAGCCAATTTGTGATTTATTTAGGATGTTGTGTCTTGTGAGGAATGTCACTATGCGGCTGTTTATTATATTACAGAAGAGCTTAGCTAGATTACTGCCCACACAGATGCCACGGTAATTACTGGGATCCAGTTTATCTCCTTTCTTATATATGGGTGTGATCAGCCCTTCAGACCAGGCCTCAGGGAAGTCACCATGTTTTTCATTGCTTTACAGAATGTTTTCGATTGGGACCTATCTTTGCCTCGTTGAAGGGCTTATTTTTAAGATTTCAGGAAAACTTCTCTCCTAATGCCTTTATTTTAGGATTGAGATATTGTCAAAAGCAGAGAATAAAGTGGCAGCTGATCAACTTTATTGTTGGACAAGCAAAATTTGCAATATATGTCACAAGGAGAAAGATAATTGAAAACAGACCACATCAAGATGCTGTAACTCTTTTTAAAGCTTTTTTAAGAGCTAGAGTGAGTGTTGAATTTTATTGAAAAAGTTGAAAAGTATTATCAACTAATGAATGATTTGGAGTCTTTTGAATTACAGTGGTGTTTTAATAACATTATTTGTGTTGTAATTGATGGAGAATTAATTTTTGATATGTTGTTTATTTGAGCTTGGGGTATATGTTTTGATTTGTTTTGATTTAAGTTGTTTTGTAATGTTTTTTTATGTCTATGTATAATAAAGGTGTATGAAATCTCTCTCTGTCTCTCTCTCTCTCTCTCTCTCTCTCTCTCTCCCTCTCTGTCTCTCTCTTTCTCTCAGGTTTGACAGGTTTAGAGAGCGTCCTCTTCTTCGGCATGTCTGCTGCTGTGTCTTCTACTGCTCTCACTGTAAGTCCAGAGTCTCTGAAAGTCAGACCTCCTTCATGAGATGCTAATGATGTGTGTCTCTTTCTCAGAGCTGCAGTCCGTATGTTCCTCATGAGTGTGATGGAAACTCGTATCTGAACGGTGTTTGCTATCAGTTCAACAGCAGCTTACAGACTGTCTCTAACTTCACTGCTGCTTACCAAGGTCTGATGAGTCTCACACAAACCAAGACTACATGCAGTTTAACCATCTCAGACTCTAACACTGTAAACCCTGTGTTGCTCTATTTCACTTCATTTGGAGATATATTAGCTGATAACTAAATTAAAGATAAAATAGATGATATTATGTTATACTTGTTATATTTGAAGTAACAGCAGAGTTTGTGTATGTTGTGGTGTTTCTGCAGAATGCACCAAGAGAGGAGTCAATCTGGTGTTTCTCTTTGATGGATCCAGCAGTATGAAACAACACGAGTTTGAAATGAACAAAAAATTCATTAAAGATGTTATGAAAAAACTTTCAAACTCATCCATAAAGGTAAAATAAAACATCAGCTATGATTTGGAAATATCGACATGCAATAGTTCATAGGATACATGTGATTCTGTAAGCCATACCTGGTGCTGCAATCATTACTAATGATGATAATGTTGTTGTTTGTTGTCAGTTTGCTGCTGTCCAGTTTTCAGGAGATGTACGAACTGTGTTTGACTTCAACGATTATCAGAACGGCTCTGCTGAAGAGAAACTCATGAAAGAGAAACACATGAAATCTCTCACAAACACATATAAAGCAATCAACTTCATTCTGTGAGTGAAACCTTCATATGATTATGAGCATTCACTGAATTTCCTCTTCGATAGTCTAGAACCTCTAGATGAATAAATGAAAATTAAATATGATTCATTGTGTAATTTTACTCTATCTAACACTAATGTTGCTAATTTGGACATTTGTCATTCTATAAATTATAAGTTAATGATGTTGTATTAACAAAGTTTGGGAGTAGCATGTTCCAATAATTTGATAATTATCATGATAGGAAGTAGACAGCCAACTCTGTCCCACGACAGTTATCCAGCATTCCTCCTCCACCTGAACACCTCGCTCCGAACTATTCCTGTCCCAGCGTGGGATGTGGAGGAGTCAGGGCCGCTGCAGGATTGTATTGTTGTGCCCCCTTCCTCAAATATTATGGGTAAAAAGAGAACTTTATTTAAATCAAAAATTACAACTGTAGCTCTCAACAGTTACCTATGGCTATGACTTTATTAATACAGTTGTTTAACTGATTTAGTACTCTCAAACACTCATAAATCATGCAAACGAAATTTAAGCAGTTTTACTGATAAAAGCATGGTTTATTTTTGTAAGAGTTGTGATGTCCAATTGTTTTTTGTCCAAGAAGTTATAGATTATATTATATTTTCATCTATAGCAAAAAGCTGTCCAAAAATGAAAGATGAAGTGAATATTTGAATGAAATGTTTGGCTAATAGCCTAAAGAAGGATCTGATCGTCCTGTAAGTGTAGCAGCAGTTACATGGCCTTTGGCTTTCTTTCAGGTATTTGTAATAACACGTAATCTACATAAATGGCTTATTTTGTATTAGCCTACATTATGTATTTTAACAGTGTTCTTAACCAATCATTATTGCCTCATAGTTTTTTTTTTTGTATAATCCATTTCAAGTAATTTTAAAGATCTGTTTTTAATAAACAAACAAAAAAATCTTAATACTGCTTTTTAAATAATTATCCGAAGTAACAAAACCATGGTAAATTTGCAGTTACCATGACTAGATGAACGGCGATTTTTGGTGTAATTCTCGTTTAAAACCATGGCTAATTTTCATAAGGGAACATGATAAGTCAGAGAGTAGATTAGATGCGTTTGGTGATGGTGAATTTATTTCTGACATTAAAACATGTCATTAACATCAACAGCCAAAAAAGTTTCACAGGATTATGAATGGGCCTGAAAGTGATGCACGGGCTTCGTTTTTACATTTAACAAATGATTTAAAGCTTATATTAATAAATATAAAACATTTAAAAGGTGTGCTTGTGCGTTTACTTGTGCATTTGCTAATTTAAACATGAAGATGACTTATCCTTCTGGCAGCCAGTAGTGGAAAAAAGCTAGAAAAGGAAGAAAAGTGGTAACATGCAAGTGGTATATGATGCAGATAAGACTAACTAAAGGATAATTATATGACAGATACATTTTTTTTGTTGTTAATGCCAGTTTATTTTCGTTTAATTATTTGCGAGATGGGTTACTGGGAAACAGTTTAGCTAGGGTTGCAGTTAGCAGAAGCATATTATGGTAGTGTTTAGCAGGTATTATTATACTATAGGCTGCAATATAGACTAGGTAGTACACTGTAAAAAATATCAACTTGGTTCTACTTAAAATAATAAGTTAAGCAGCTGCCTCAAAATTTCAAGTAAAAACAAAATGGATTAATGAATTGTTTTAACTCATTATTTCGAGTCTTTTTAAGCTGTGAATTGCCTTCTGCGAGTCAACATGATTATACAATTATTGTTGTTTCAACTTTGCTATGCAAGTTCAAAATAAAGTGAACTCAGTAATGAGCATTCTGTTAACTTATCCCCATTAGTGGGTTCAATTTAGTAATTTCAATTAAGTAATGTCTTTGAATTAGGGTATCAAGTTAAGACGATCTAAAAGAATGTCTTGTTTTAACTTAATAATAAAAACAGACAGATTTGAATACAAAACTCTTTTTTTTCCTTAAAACCATTGTTAAGCCAAAACAAGCTATACATAAACATTTCAATCATCTCAAACTTGCAATCAATATATTTTTTTTTTGGTATCAAACTTCAGTTGGGTGTGGGTCACATAATGAGGCTAAGATAAATAGAAGGATTGTGCACAATCATGGGGAAGACTGCAGATCTGACAGTTGTCCAGAAGACAATCATTGACACCCTTCACAAGGAGCCACAAACATTCATTGCCAGAGGTGGGAAGTCCAGGGGCCAAAGAGTAAAAGCCCTGCCATATTTTTGTTCCATTCATGAACTCAGGAGCTGATTTCACCAGAGGAGGAAACAAGTAGTTCCTTCCAAGTCTCAAGTTAAATCCTCAAAGAGTTAAAGTTAATGAGATAATTAAGTGACTAATTAAATGATGGTTGTGCATTAGTGATAAACACCTGTTGTTATTGAGAATGTTAATGTTTTATTGGTTAAAATGATGCCACCATCATGGAGATCAGTGTTTAATTTAGTTGTGCTCTTCACCCTTGACTTGTTGTGCTAGATCTTTCTCTGAAGCTCTGCATGTGGTGTTGTGAAGAACAAAGATCAGTGATACGCAATGGACACGTAACCCCAATGAGGTGGTTTAATTATGTCCAAAATATATATATATATTTTATCCTCATATGTTTAGATTTTAAATATTCATTCCAGAGAAACAATAGCATGTAAAAACAAGTACTGTTCTAATATTTACAGGGAATTAATTTTAAATCTGTGTAACACCTAAAACCTAAATTGGAAGATTGAAAACTCAAACAATTGAGTTGAAATTTCAAAGCACATTGTTTTATGTCTGATGAACTTTTTGATCAGATCATTTTATACAGTGTACTGGGAAAGACACGCACATCACCTGTGACAAAAATATAAGCCTCAAAGTGTCATCCAAATTCTGCCATCCTAAGTTTATGTTCGGTTATTTCACTGTAATGGGAAAGAAAAGAAACTATTCATTGCCATTAAAGTAAAATTACTGAACTTACGCATGGGAGCCTGATAAAATGCTCAATTTAGAAGAACGATTCAAACGGCACTTAGAGGCTTTTGCATCTGAACTCTTCATATAAAATAGTAATAAATTTACAATATTTGAAAATAATATATAATTTTTAAATGTGCACATTTACTCTAATTCGAAGGCTATGTCTGAGGTTGTGTAGTCTGCATCACTAATAGTTTATTACTGTCAGTAACTGAACATTTCTATAATAAAACAGTTTTTCTTACACAGTAGCCTACTACTTACATCTTTCCACAAACTCTAGTTGCATTCTCACAGTGACATTCTTTGCATTCTCTGATTTTGATAATGTCAAGTGCTGTTGGACCACTGAGGCAGACCAGCCTCAGTTTATCAGAATTACCGTCCTGAGCCCGTCCTCTCCCCTCTTCGCCCGAAATAGCTTACTTCTGTTCCAGCTATACTTCTGTTCAGTTTTGTAAAAAATGGCAAAGTGACTATATTTTATTTTGTTTAGTTTTTTTTTTGTTAGCATGTTTTGTAATGTTCAGAATTTATCTGTTTATTTATTTTGTGGATTGTCACCATTGTTGTGATTCATACGCCGATTCCTGATGTTTCTATCTAAAATGCAGCAAAGTTTTTTTTTATTTTTAATTAGTGATATTTTCTTAACAGTCTTTCATAACTTATGGCTCAGCAGAGTTCTTCTTTTGTTGTAGTATCAACATTCAATAAAAGAAGGAACACGGGATTGGATCAGAATTAAGAGAATGGTTGTTCTTCTTAACCTATAAACAACAATATTATATTTTTTTTTCTGCTGACTTTTTTTTTTGCTCCAAAGACGCATTGTTACAACATGTAAAAAACCAAACAAAAAAAAAACCTTAGTGCTACAAAGAAGTCACGGTTCAAGATCCCAACTAAAGTATATGTAACTCTAAATAAGATCTTCTGTAGACATCTGACAAAAATAAAGTCAATCTGGTTAGTAATGTGAATCTGGTGAAGCTGTTTTAGAAGTTGTTTAATCAGATCTTGAGAGATTTCTTGCATTCTTTTATTTCAGTTGATTTCATCTAAGGCTGTGGCTGAAGTCAGTTGTAGATCTTGTGTTTTTCTTTCCTTCAGTGATTCTGTTTGTTAATAGCAGGTGTTCATCACTAATGCTCAATCATCAATTAATCACAGAATTATCTCATTAACTTCACTGATTCAGTGTTACTCTAACATTCTGTAGTGTGCACACATTATAAGTGTTAATTTAAAACTGAGGATTTTGTTGTGGGGTTTAAAGGGTTAAAGTTTTAAGATGAAGAAAAAACAGCATGAAACATAATTTAACAGTAATAAACTGTAATTAATTTGCAGGAAACAAACTGTAGAATAAAAGTTATTTTCTGGCACCCCTGCTGCCAGTAAATAACTGTTTTTCTACAGTTTGTTGCCGTAAATTAATGGTTGCCAGCAAAAAAAAGTGTTTTTCTACAGTTTGTTGCCGTTAAGTCAAGGAAAAAATAGCAAGATACTGTAAACCGTAAAAGTCAGATTTACCAATTGAAAAAAAGTTAATTTGACTAAAATATTTGTGGATATCCATTAAAAAAAAAGTTGTGCAAAGTCATACACTGATAATGAGAGTAAATACTGAACTTAACTGCATTAATGTGTGTTTGCACAAGAGAGATCGGTTAGTTTAATGTAGTTTTGTGGTTCACCATTGTGCTGGAGAGTAGAGCCTGTGCTTCAGTCAATGATGAGCAACAAGTTCTGATCTTCTGCTGCTTTATATAAAGACAGTAAATGTGGAGTCACTGATACAGTGATGATCTCTGTGTTAAGTACTTCAGCACACATGCATGTGTGCTATAGCTGACAATGAACTGCAGTGATTTGAGTAAAAGTCAGGCATTTAGTTACTTTACTACTACACATTAAGTGTTTGTAGTTTTATATTAAGAAATATTCCTTCTCAGTCGACTCAAATGAAATAAGTTCATAGTACTAAAATTGTAGGAATGCTAGCTTTTAAACTCAAACTGTTTGAAACAGTGGGAGTGGAGTTAATTTCCATGGTTGAATTTACGGTAAAATACTGTAAAAAATAACAGTGGTAAATTAGTGGTTGAAAGCTGTAAATTAACAGTACTTTACTGGCACCCCTGCTGCCAGTAAATTACTGTTATTTAACGGCACAATTTTTTTTACAGTGTAGTTGTTCTGTTTTCTCCATTCACAGAAGTGTTGCAGGTGCGTGTGATCTGCTGAATTCATCTCACACTATTCTCAGATAAACTCTATGATGAGTTCACAGCTGAGTGGACATTTCACTCGTTGGCTTCAGCGTCACATTTGCATATGACGTACTACTGGAATACGTGATTGGTTGACAACAAATTTCAAATATTAAATGGAACGATAAAATAAAGTTATTAACCGGTTAATGGTCATTTCTAATTTTCGATTCTGTTTGGAACTATAAAATTGGAACTCGTTTCTGTTCCTGTCATAATTTTGTTCATTTCCAGTTTTCGTTTTCGTTCCTTGAACTGGTTCAGAGCCCTGGTTCAAACATGTTGAACGTTAAACCTAGATAAATTTGCACTATACCCAATAGTTATCGTGGAAAGTGCGAGCTAAAGTGCGCTTTGCAGGACATTGAGACGTCAGTGCGATCTCTTGCATTTTTTCAGGGATATGCCATAATTTTTGCTCATAAAGGTAAGAGCAATGCATCATTTGTAATTGTAAAGGGTCTACTTTTATTTGTGTGCAGTCTCAGAATCAACAAAACTTTGCCCTTTTATAAAATAAAAAAACAAACATGATGCACTTTTTGCCGCCTCATCTTGAGCAGGTGCGCTCCACAAAAATGTAATGAAACTCAGCGAATAGCCTTCATGCCACAGAGACATTATATATATATATAAAGCTTTAAATTACTACTTGATGAAATAAATCAAATTAAAAATGCAACCTCTTTCACTTCTCTCTAAAGGCGCGTCTCATGAAGAGCTTAATTCAGTCTAATTCAGCTGCTTTTTTTATCACTAACTGCACAGCAAAAAATATGAGTGAAATTAACTCTGCTGGGAGTACATGTGAGACCACACTCAATAGTGTGAAAGTGTTAAAATAGGAGTGTTAAATTAACACTGAAGCTGAGTTAAAGTTAATTAGATAAATAAGTGATTAATTGAGGGATGATTGGCCATTATTGACTAGACCTGATGTTAACATGCAGAATCAACAAAGATGAAAAACACTATTTTAATGTCACCATTATAGTGGTCAGTGTTTGCTTTAGTTGGGCTCTTGAGCCTTACATTTTTAAAGTCAGATTTGGTTTGGCTGTTACAACTGAATTGTAACAAACAGACAAGAAAAAAAATCTAAACATTGGCATTTGACCTGAATCACCAAACTCAATTAAAGCCTAAACAGATTTGATTGACCTCATTTCAGGATTTCTCAGAGGGCAGGCTACAAGTATAACTCGTTTGAAGTAATGGTGCTTCATATAACATTATCCAGAGAAACAAATGGTAATGATATATCCCCTGTTATGTTTGTACTGGCTACTGTATACAGGCCACCAGGGCACCATACAGACTTTATTAAAGAGTTTGGTGATTTTACATCCGAGTTAGTTCTGGCTGCAGATAAAGTTTTAATAGTTGGTGATTTTAATATCCATGTTGATAAAGAAAACGATGCATCGGGATCAGCATTTATAGACATTCTGAACTCTATTGGTGTTAGACAACACGTTTCAGGACCTACTCATTGTCGAAATCATACTCTAGATTTAATACTGTCACATGGAATTGATGTTGATGGTGTTGAAATTATTCAGCCAAGTGATGATATCTCAGATCATTATTTAGTTCTTTGCAAAATTCATATAGCCAAAATTGTAAATTCTACTTCTTGTTACAAGTATGGAAGAAACATAATTTCTAACACAAAAGACTAGTTTTTAAGTTATCTTCCTGATGTATCCAAATTCCTTAGCATATCCAAAACCTCAGAACAACTTGATGATGTAAGAGAAACTATGGACTCTCTCTTTTCTAGCACTTTAAATAAAGTTGCTCTTTTACGCTTAAGGAAGGTTAAGGAAAACAGTTTGACACCATGGTATAATGAGCATACTCACACCCTAAAGAGAGCAGCCCGAAAAATGGAGCGCAGCTGGAGGAAAACAAAACCAGAGGTATTTCGTATTGCTTGGCGGGAAAGTAACATATCCTACAGAAAAGCATTAAAAACTGCTAGATCCGATTACTTTTCTTCTCTTTTAGAAGAAAACAAACATAACCCCAGGTATTTATTCAATACAGTGGCTAAATTAACGAAATATAAAGCCTCAACAAGTGTTGACATTTCCCAACACCACAGCAGTAATGACTTTATGAACTACTTTACTTCTAAAATCGATACTATTAGAGATAAAATTGCAACCATTCAGCCGTCAGCTACAGTATCACATCAGACAGTGCACTATAGACCCTCTGAGGAACAGTTCCACTCACTCTCTACCATAGGAGAGGAAGAATTGTATAAACTTGTTAAATATATGTTATTCCTATATGTAAATATATGTAACTCCTATTAATATATGCTTTATATGTTACCCTTGGGAGATATCATCAGGAAACATGGTGTTAGCTTTCACTGTTATGCTGATGATACTCAGCTCTATATTTCTTCGCAGCCCGGTGAAACACACCAAACAAACTGGATGACGAGTAATTTCTTACTGCTAAATTCTGAAAAAACAGAGGTGTTAATTATAGGACCTAAAAACTCTGCTTGTAATAACCTAGAACACTGTCTAAGACTTGATGGTTGCTCTGTCAATTCTTCGTCATCAGTTAGGAACCTAGGTGTGCTATTTGATCGCAATCTTTCCTTAGAAAGCCACGTTTCTAGCATTTGTAAAACTGCATTTTTCCATCTCAAAAATATATCTAAATTACGGCCTATGCTCTCAATGTCAAATGCAGAAATGTTAATCCATGCATTTATGACCTCAAGGTTAGATTATTGTAATGCTTTATTGGGTGGTTGTTCTGCACGCTTAGTAAACAAACTACAGCTAGTCCAAAATGCAGCAGCAAGAGTTCTTACTAGAACCAGGAAGTATGACCATATTAGCCCGGTCCTGTCAACACTGCACTGGCTCCCTATCAAGCATCGCATAGATTTTAAAATATTGCTTATTACTTATAAAGCCCTGAATGGTTTAGCATCTCAGTATTTGAATGAGCTCCTTTTACATTACATTTAGGAAGTCGTGGCCTAATGGTTAGAGAGTCGGACTCCCAATCGCAAGGTTGTGAGTTCGAGTCCCGGGCTGGCAGGAATTGTGGGTGGGGGGAGTGCATATACAGTTCTCTCTCCACCTTCAATACCACGACTTAGGTGCCCTTGAGCAAGGCATCGAACCCCCAACTGCTCCCCGGGCGCCGCAGCATAAATGGCTGCCCACTGCTCCGGGTGTGTGCTCACAGTGTGTGTGTTCACTGCTCTGTGTGTGTGCATTTCGGATGGGTTAAATGCAGAGCACAAATTCTGAGTATGGGTCACCATACTTGGCTGAATGTCACTTCACTTTCATTATAATCCTTTACGTCCGCTACGTTCTCAAAACTCAGGCAATTTGATAATACCTAGAATATCAAAATCAACTGCAGGCGGCAGATCCTTTTCCTATTTGGCGCCCAAACTCTGGAATAACCTACCTAACATTGTTCGGGAGGCAGACACACTCTTGCAGTTTAAATCTAGATTAAAGACCCATCTCTTTAACCTGGCATACACATAACATACTAATATGCTTTTATTATCCAAATCCGTTAAAGGATTTTTAGGCTGCATTAATTAGGTATACCGGAACCGGAAACACTTCCCATAACACCATGTGTACTTGCTACATCATTAGAAGAATGGCATCTATGCTAATATTTGTCTGTTTCTCTCTTATTCCGAGGTCACCGTGGCCACCAGATCCAGTCTGTATCCAGATCAGAGGGTCACTGCAGTCACCCGGATCCAGTACGTATCCAGACCAGATGGTGGATCAGCACCTAGAAAGGACCTCTACTGCCCTAAAAGACAGCGGAGACCAGGACAACTAGAGCCCCAGATACAGATCCCCTGTAAAGACCTTGTCTCAGAGGAGCACCAGGACAAGACCACAGGAAACAGATGATTCTTCTGCACAATCTGACTTTGCTGCAGCCTGGAATTGAACTACTGGTTTCGTCTGGTCAGAGGAGAACTGGCGACCCAACTGAGCCTGGTTTCTCCCAAGGTTTTTTTCTCCATTCTGTCACCGATGGAGTTTCGGTTCCTTGCCGCTGTCGCCTCTGGCTTGCTTAGTTGGGGACACTTCATCTACAGCGATATCGTTGACTTGATTGCAAATAAATGCACAGACACTATTTAACTGAACAGAGATGACATAACTGAATCCAATGATGAACTGCCTTTAACTATCATTTTTGCATTATTGACACATTATTGACAATTAATGAATGTTGTTCAGTTGCTTTGACGCAATGTATTTTGTTTAAAGCGCTATATAAATAAAGGTGACTTTAACTCATTGATTATAACAACCCTGTGATTGTTCAGTACTGGCTAATTAAAAGGATTTCTTGATAGCTGTTCTGATAATAAAAATTCTTGTTTTAGGCACACACATACATCAAAAGTGTAGGAATCTCAACAACGGTGACAAACAGCTTATTCAGAAAAACAGAACAACTCTAAATATTAGAAAACAAACTACTAAAAGTAACATAAAAAAAAAACAAAAATAGAATAGTAAGAATAAAGGAAATTACTGAAACAATTCAGCTAATAGTTTATTCATGTCACAATGCATCATGGGAGCCATGGATGAATTTGATAGGTGGCACCCAGAATGCACTGCAACATGCTTTTTGGGTTTTCACCATTGTTGAGATTCACAGGTTGATACTTGATGCTTGTAAGTCTAACTAAAAGACTATTTTGAAAGATTTTTGAGCAAACATCTTTTAAGAAATTCCTCAGATTGTATTTAAAATGTCTGGAAACACTTTGTTGAAGAATCATAAGGCTGCAATAATCAACAGTGTAACTTTAACTCAATAGTTCAGGAGTAACAATAGTCTTTGCTTGTCCATCAATTTTATAACTCAGTTATAACAGCCAATTAAAATCTGGCGTTAACAATTTAGGGTCAAGAGCCCAACTTAAGCAAACACTGATCACTATAATGGTGACACTATTAAAATAGTGATTTTTGTCTTTGTTGATTCTGCATGTTAACATCAGGTCTCATCAATAATGGTCAATCATCACTCAATTAATCACTTAATTATCTCATTAACTTTAACTCTGCTTCAGTGTTAACTTAACACTCCTATTTTAACACTTTAACACTCTTGAGTGTGGTATCACATGTACTCCCAGCAGAGTTAATTTCACTCAGATTTTTTTGCTGTGTGGTGGGTCTAAAGTATAAAAATAATGAAAAGCCTCAAGTTGGCCCGAAGCCCGACCCAAGGGGCGTAAAAAGGTTGAGGTGAAATGCAGGGGTCTAGACAAACCTAAAAATGTATTTCATCCTAAAAATAAATTTCATCCTAACAATAAACAGCTCTTCAAAATTTTATACACAGAGTCTTACACTGTCAATCACTTATGACTATTTTAGTCTATTTAGGACAAAATGGGTACAAAAACAGTAATAGAAATTATACATAAATGACATAAAATGCAGACCAGGAGCGAACATACATACATACATACATACATACATTTTCATAAACATGAAAAATATCCAGTGAAACATTGAAACGCGAGAATGATTCTAATCATTTTATTAGTCTACATTCAGTGTAAATGGCAATTGATAACGGACAGTGTTTTTCTGGCGCATATTTTACAGTGCGACCTTCTTTCTCTGCATGATTTTGTCTATTAAAATACATTCAGAATTATCACAAATTCAAGAGACTGGGGCATGAAATATGTATTTTTATACCACTTCATATAGTTAATCAGATTCACATGAAGAGTCAGTTTTTTAAATGATTATAAATGTAGATTTAAGATTTAGTTCAATAAACTTTAAGTTTATTAAGACCCATGTTGCCTGTTTTTGCACTATTTCAACAACATAAATAATTCCAAACAAAGCCACAGCCACTGATCTATAATAGAGATCAGTGACCACAGGGCTATTTTGCGTCTCTGAGCAACATGAGAGTGTTCTGTTCCTGAATGAATCAAACATTTAAATGATTCAGTTCAATCGCGATGACTCACTTATTAACATGACTTGCTGCCGTCTACTGGTGGTTTTAATTTCACATTTAAAGTACCTTTTTATTATTTAAATAATTTGAAATGTCAGTATTCAATGTTTCATGTTTAATATATATTAAAACATTATTTATGCATTTGTAAAAATAGGCCTTTGTAAAAGTAAATTAAAATATGCAGATTTGAGTATGTAAAAGCTGATAGAACTATACATTGTTAATGTGAATATTAAGATTATATAGTATTGTACAGTATTGTATCTTCTGCCATATAAATAAAGATTGATATTTTGTTTAAGAATAAGCACTTTGTTTAAAAAAAAATCTGTGTTTTAATTACTTTTTGTATGTTGTATGTGTAATATATACTGTATGTATATAAAACAAAATAATCTTTTAGAAGGGCCTCATCTTTTAATTTTGCCTGGGGCCCCACTTCATCTTGGTTCGCCTTTGATTGTACGTCCAACGTCAAGCCAACTCTATGCCTGTTTTTTTACTTTCTTCCATTTTGTTTTCTCTGCTCCGGATTGCAGATGTCTTTTCATGGCCATAGATGTCCATCCATCAATTACGATCATTTGCATTCATTCCTAAACATGAAGTGCGAGCAGTCGTGAGCGTGGATGTGGGAAAGGCGGCAGGTTTTTTTTTTTTTTTTGAGCAATTGGGATGGTTCCCTATTAGTTGGTGCCCTACGCAAACTGCGTACTCTGCGTGTAGGGAGCGGCAGTCCTGGGGGAGTTCTCTGGGTTCAGGCTGAATTTTGAGCTCAGATGGCATGCCAAATATACTTATGATTTGCTCAGTCAGATTATAGGAAATTGTGAAGTGTGAACATAATGCCCTAGAAACATCAGAAGCAAATTGACAATGAGGCTGAAATCTGTTCATATGTCATGATTTATGATTTATTGTGTCATTAGAAAGGATCTGCTGAATAGTGTGTCGTCTGGAGCCGATCCCAATTCTCAGAAAGCTCTGGTGATCATCACAGATGGAAAACCCACTGATAACGATGATTATAATGTGCTAAACAGATGTGATGAGCAGAATATCCTCCGTTACATCATCGGGGTGTGTTTCTTTGTCATTTTATGTCTTTTTTCAGCTAGTTCAGTTTACTGGTCAGAGTCACTGTAAGTTAGTCATTGGTAGTTTGAATTGTTAACAGAAAAATACTGTGACTCTGAGAAACTTTCACAATATATATATATATATATAGGTATATATATATTAATACAGAAATGACACACTTCAGCTTTAAGTGAGATATACAACATGTTGTATTTTATCACAGATTAGATTACTATCCACCACTGACTGTATGTCACATTATTGAGTGGAAAACACTTTTTTATGTCATCAGGTGGATCAACATTAATAAATGTTTCAGATATCAAGCTTTTTTGAGTTCACATTTTTATTAAAAGTGTTTTTCAGTTGGGAAAACTACTGTTTTTCAGGTGGGAAACGTTGAATTAACTGGACTCACTCAGCAGGCATCAGAACCAAAACATAACAACACCTTCTACATTGAAAACTACAGTGGACTCGGAGGACTTCTTGACAACCTGCAAAAAAAGATCTACAATATTGAAGGTAAAATGTACATGTACAGAAAATGGACCCTAAATAGAAGTTTTAAATAGAAGTAGCAGATGAAGAGTCCACAGATGATTGTAAGATTTTTCCTTCTGTGTTTCAGGGTCAAAGGATGCTCAAGGCAGAGACAGACAGAAAGAGTTATCACAGAGTGGATTCAGTGTCGTCTACCAGGAGGTGAGAGATATGAATGATATAAAGTAACAAATAATTATTTTTATTTTTTATAAGGAACAGTAAGTTTCATTCCATAAAACCAGTTCATGCAGTTCGTGCACTTAATTCTAAGTTGTAGTAAATTTAAGCTCAAAAAGGAAATGTATATAAATAATTACAATTAATTATGATTATGACAATTATTTATATGTGCTGCCAGTAGTAACTGTAGCAGAATTAAATTGCCATCAACTAATCTGTTCGCCCAGCGAACCCTTAGCGCAGTTTTATATTAACTCTAAGAAAGGATACACTGTAAAACCCGACAAGCAAACTTAACTCAAACGGTTTGAGTAAACAGATATCTTTAAGTTATGTTAACTCAAACCATTTGAGGAAACCGATTGCCTTAAACCGTTTAAGTTGAAAAAACTAAAAGTTATGAGTACTCTGAACTTAATTCAGTTGAGTTCACTGAAAGAAGATATACATTGCAATTAAGTAATTAAGTGATTAATTGAGTGATAATTGAGCTTTAGTGATGAACACCTGCTGTTAACAAACAGAATTACTGAAGAAAAGAGAGAAAGGAACTACAGCTCACTTCAGACAGAGCCTCACTCAAACCTTACAAGTTATGTTAACTCAAACCGTTTGAGGAAACCGATTGCCTTAAACCGTTTAAGTTGAAAAAAAAACTAACAGTTATGAGTACTCTGAACTTAATTCAGTTGAGTTCACTGAAAGAAGATGTACATTGCAATTAAGTTATTAAGTGATTAACTGAGTGATAATTGTGAATTATTGATGAACAGCTGCTGTTAACAAACAGCAGTGTTTGCTTTAGTTGGGCTGACCCTTGTCTTCAATCTTTGTGTTTTCTCTGGCTGTTATAACCATGTGTTTCTAAAACACATTTGTTGTAATTCAAAAGCCCAGAAGAAATGCCATCAGGTGTTAACCTGTACCTAGGCGTAAGTTGTTATACTTTTTTATTGACAATGGTAATCATCAATTATTGAACTGTACGGAGTCTAATCTCTGATGAAATAGGTATTGTGTAATTTGATTCATTATAGTAAAATGTCTTCTACGGTGTCAAACAGTCACACACAGACACGAATAATCAGCACATGAACCTCAACAATGGTGACCATAAAAAAACATGCTGCAATGCATGCTGGGTACTATTGTAGTACTATTGCAGCATTTTTTTTATGGTCACCATTGTTGAGGTTCATATGCTGATTATTGGTGTCTGTGTGTGACTGTTTGACGCCGTAGAAGACCACACTATTTGACAAGTCATTCAGTTTAACTGATTATCACAGAACCACTGGCTATTAGAATCACTTTTATCAAATTGATACAATACCTATTTCATCAGAGATTAGACTCCGTACAGTTCAATAATTGATGATTACCATCATCAATATAAAGTATGACAACCTGAACCTAGGCACAGGTTAACACCTGATGGCATTTCTTCTGGGCTTTTGAATTACAACAAATGTGTTTTACAAACACAGGGTTATAACAGCCAGAGAAAACACAAAGACTGAAGACAAGGGTCTCTAACATGGTTACTTCAAATGAAACAATGAATCAACATCTAAACCTTAGTTCATTCTCAATAAGATCTTCTGTAGACGTCTGACAGAAATAAAGTCAGTCTGGTTATTAATAAGTGGAGCTGGTGATGCTGTTTGTGGGGTTGTTTAATCAGATCTTGAGAGATTTCATGTATTTTATTTCAGTTGATTTCATCTAAGGCTGTGTCTGAAGCCAGTTGTAGTAGTTCTTGTGTTTCTCTTTTCTTCAGTGATTCTGTTTGTTAACAGCAGCTGTTCATCACTAATTCACAATTATCACTCAGTTAATCACTTAATTACTTGAATGCAAAGTTTTAAAACTTACATGGTTTAAATCAAGGCAATCTGTTCACTCAAACGGTTTGAGTTAAGTTTACTTGTCGGGTTTTACAATGTATTTCTGTCGCCACAGAAAACACTTTCATACAATATTAATGCATCAGAGCATGTAGCAAAATCAAAATCGTAAAGGGACATTGATTTGTAAGGCAGAATTTTATTAACTAAACACTAATGCACACTAGTCTAACAAAAAAAAAAAAAAACATACATACATAAAATCACTCATCACTGTAAAACCCGACAAGTAAACTTAACTCAAACAGTTTGAGTAAACAGATTGCCTTGATTTAAACCATGTAAGTTTTTAAACTTTGCAAATAAGTAATTAAGTGATTAACTGCTGATTGAGCATTAGTGATGAACATCTGCTGTTAACAGAATCACAGAAGAAAAGAGAAATACTAGAACTACTACAACTGACTTCAGACTAGGGCTGGGCGATATATCGAACGATATGATCATGCGCATCTAATCAGTAAAGCTGCTTCCGTGATCACCGCTAAATTCTCCATCACCTGCTTATAACTGGAGTGGCATATAATAGACAGAGCCGTAGATCGCTGACAAGCCACGCCATATCGCGTTCATTATCGCAGATGAATCGCCTTCGATAATGAACGCGATATGGCGTGGCTTGTCAGCGATCTACGGCTCTGTCTATCAGAGGTGGGACTTTAAAGTCACAAGCAAGTCTTCAAGTTATATTCAAGTCCTCAAAGGGTTAAAGCTAAAGAGATAATTAAGTGACTAATTAAATGATGATTGTGCATTAGTGATGAACATCTGCTGTTAACAATCAACATCACTGAAGTAAAGAGAAACACAAGAACTACAACTGAATTTAGCCACAGCCTTCAAATGAAAAAAAAGTAAAAGAAAAAAAAAACACTATGCCACCATAATTGTGGTCAGGGTTTGCTTTAAGTAGTGTCTTGACCCTTTTGCTAATTCAAACCAATTTGATTCAAAACAATTGCAATATTGTTTTCGCAACAAACATGTATGCATTGCTGAATCAAACCTTGCAGTAATAGATTGACCTTATGCTTTTTCTGCTTATAAATCATGGTGGCTGAACATCAAGAAATTGTGTTTATCTTTGGATATTAGACTGACACTCAGCTATTACTGAACTGAAGTAAAGAAAAAAATCACAATGCTTCAATGTTGAAAGACACAAAAGGAGACAATAAGTTCAGGTTTTTAGACAAACACACTTATCACACGATCCTCAACAGTGGTGACAATTTTTCATACTGCAGTGCATGACGGGAGTTTTTACTAAGGTTTTACCCAGCATGCAACATTTTGTTGATTGTCACCACTGTTAAGAGTCATATGCTGGTTCTTGATGTCTGTGTGTGTCTACAGAGTATAGTTTTTCAAATTTTGTATGCACTTAGTAGATTTAAAATTCACTTAATTTTTTTTTCCATAGTGTAGTTTTACTGGGTTGATTATGCCAAACTTAAAAAGAGCTAATGTTAAATTGATTGTAATCTGACCACCTATCACATACAGATTAATGTCTTCTCTCTGCTTTACAGCACCTCATGCAATGCTACATAAAGAGATCTAACGCAACAGTCAAGGGTCAAGAGCCCCACTAAAGCAAACACTGATCTCCATTATGGTTGCATCACTTTAACCAATAAAACATCAACATCTGATCCTCTGTAATTCTCAAGAACAGCAGGTGTTCATCATTAATGCACAATCATCACTTAATCCCTTAATTATCTCATTAACTTTAACCCTTTGAGGACTTGGGATATGACTTGAAGACTTGCTTGTGACTTGAAAGTCCCAACTCTGGTAAAAGCTGAATGTCAGTCAACAATCCAAAGAAGACTATCTCACGATGTCCAAGTCAACATGAGTTATAAGCAGAAAAAGCAAAAGATCATCTGTTACTGCAAGGTTCGACTCAGCATTGCATACATGTTTGTTGCGAAAACTATATTGAAATTGTTTTGAACCGAATTGCTTTGAATTAGTAAAAGGGTCAAGACACTACCTAAAGCAAACCCTGACCACAATTATGGTGGCATAGTGTGTTTTTTGTGTTTTTTTTTTTCAGTTGAAGGCTGTGGCTAAATTCAGTTGTAGTTCTTGTGTTTCGCTTTACTTCAGTGATGTTGATTGTTAACAGCAGAAGTTCATCACTAATGTACAATCATCATTTAATTAGTCACTTAATTATCTTATTAACTTTAACCCTTTGAGGACTTGGATATGACTTGAAGACTTGCTTGTGACTTGAAAGTCCCACCTCTGCTGTCTATTAAATGCCACTCCCATTATGTGATGGCGATTTTAGCGGTGATCACGGAAGCAGCTTTGCTGATTAGATGCGCATGATCATATCGTTCGATATATCGCCCAGCCCTACTTCAGACACAGCCTTAAATGAAATCAACTGATATACAATACATGAAATCTCTCAAGATCTGATTAAACAACCCCACAAACAGCATCACCAGCTCCACTTATTAATAACCAGACTGACTTTATTTCTGTCAGACGTCTACAGAAGATCTCAGAAAATTAAGAGTTTTCTGAGAGGATTCTTAGAGTCTTTATGAATACAGGCCCTGGGCTTTAGGCAGAATATTAATATCATACCCCACCATTCTTAAAATAAAGGTTTACCAAGCCTGCTGGAAGAAGGGGAAGAATCACAGGGTAAAATACCCACACCCTTAAGAGCACACACCCCACATGTGCTGATATACAAATCATTAAACAACAACTTTAAAAAAGGACCAGGGAATAATGCAAATAACACTACACTCTCAAATCAATACTCGTGCAGTGGCGAAAAACTCACATCACCATGCAGTGAAGAGAGGAAAACCTGGACGACCCTAGAGGAAAGCACTCAAATGCAGGCTGGTTTCTAGGACACTGAAAACTGGATTAATAACTCCCCTTCACATAACACGCAAACCTCAGCGGTCAGCACAAACTAGACTCAAGCGGTGTAAAATAATCATAAACAAAATACCCAGTCCTTGAGAAATTCTCTGCACATCCTTGAGTAAATTGGATTGATTTTTTTTTTACTTTAATGGACTTGAAGTGTGCACCAAATACTAGGAGAATATGAGTGATTGGGACTCAGTATCAGCAGATACTCAATATTCAATGACTCTGATCAGAAGAGGGACACAAAATACCTGGGACCGTATTCACAAAATACCACTTTTTTCTTACCACTAAGAGTTCTACTAAATAGCAGTAAAAGTTTTTAGCTAAGAGTTTTTTCTTAAAACCTTTTAATAAGGAATAGAGAGAGGTCTTAATCTAAGAAAGAGGACGGGGTTGACCTCGTTGCTATGGATGATTACTAATTATGCACACAGTGATTGGCTGATAGTCTCTGTCAGAGATTTATTCATAGAAATATTGTAGAGCGCAATATTATGTTGCCATATTCAAATAAAGGTTTTAAAATAAAGATGTTAATTGCCACAATCAAATAAAATTTTAAAATGCAGTCTAAGTGTCACTTATTAAACAAGTAGGCTATATATTCAGCTAATTGTCAGCCTCTTATATGTATGCTTCTCATAAACAATTAGTCAATATGCATTAGGGCTGCCCTCGACTTAAGATTTTTCAAGTCAACTAGAAGTCGTTCATTTTAAGCATTTGTCGACTATTAGTCACACTTCTATTAATAAACCATATAAATCATAATTATGAGCCTTTAATTGCCTAGTAAGCGCTCAAGCACACACAAAAAAGGCTTGCACAGCGCACTGGAAAATTTAATAAATATGAATTTGTAAGGGAAAAACAGCACGTACACAGCATTAACATTTAATTTATCGTAACGTCGTCATTTATTGTTACACTAGTGCTTTCTGTTTTTGGTTTAAGAGATGAAGTCTGCGACAGTGACTCATATCTGCACATCAACAGAGTTTTGAAGTGACACACTCAATTTCACAGAGCACATTATGTGTGCTTTATTATTTTAAAAAAGAGCAACATTTTGTTGCTATTCTGAGTGCACACGAATAAACGTAGATTCTTTACAGATACAAAAGTTTACTGTTATCTGTATGATATATCTTAATGTTTTACAGTTTTAGGAGCTAATTTTAGCAGTAAAACGCTTTGTGAGATACTCTTAGAGCAAAAATTAAGGAGTCCTAAATTTGGGACTGACACACCCACAATTTTTAAGATTTTCTCCTAAATCTGCAAGTCATGAACTACTTGTAGTCTTGAGATGTTTTGTGAATACGGATCCTGATTGGGAAATCCCTCTTAGTGTCTGTCTCTCAGCTGACAGGAAGAGTGTTTTTATCATTTTCCGTTTTTGTGTTATATGTTAGTGCTGAGACTGCAGTGTTTGTTTCAGGACTCTGTGATCGTGGGTTCGGTCGGATGGAATGACTGGCGTGGAGCTCTGTATGAAGTGACAGGATTAGGATCTGAATTCAGACAGACAGAGATCATCAATCTAGCTGTAAATAAAGACTCGTACATGGGTATGTTGGAGTTTTTGATTGTTCTTGTGTAATGTGAAGAGAGTGTGTGTGTGTTTTAATGATGCTGATGGTGTTCAGGCTACTCTACTGTGCTGGGAATGAGACGCGGCGTCTCTCTTCTGTTCTCTGGTGCACCGCGGGCCGAACACAGGGGTCTGGTGACCCTCTTCACCAAGAATGAAAGCACATGGACAGTGATGCGCAACATCAACGGAGAACAAGTCAGTGAAAAACCCTCAGACACAATATTATCTCTCTCCACCGGTGAGATCAGGGGCTCCCAAACCTACACTGTCAGAAATAGGGGTACAGTAGGAGTCCATTGCTGTCCCCCAAGGTACAATCTACACTAACGTACCCCTTAGGGCTTATTATTGGACCTCAAGGTACATGTATGTACCTTTTTGAGGGTCAAAAAGGTACATATAGGTTCCCAAACATTAAAAGGTACATATATGTACCTTTTCTTTTAAAGGTTAAGGTACAATTTGTAGAGCCAGCCCTGATTGGCTGCTTGAATCTCAATTTAAAAGAGGGTCCGGTTTCTTCTGTTTCTTTCTTTTGGTGGAGACGAAGTCATAGCACGGTTACGCATGGGTTTTGGTAGATTTGGGTAATCCAGGGGCCAAAAAGTAAAAGTCCAGTCATATTTTTGCTCCACCCATGAACTCAGCTGCCGATTTCATCCGAGGAGGAACCAAGTCATTCCTTCCAAGTCACAAACGAGCCTTGAGTCAAATCCCAATTCCTCAAAGAGTTAAAGGTAATGAGATAATTAAGTGAATAATTAAATGAAGATGCATTAGTGATGAACACCTGCTGTTTACACAGCACTGAAGAAAAGAGAAACACAAGAACTACAACTGACTCTAAGCACAGCCTTGGATGAAATCAATTGAAAGAAAAAAAAACTTTGCCACCATAATTGTGGTGAGTATTTGCTTTAGTTGAGCTCTTGAGCCATTAAACAGTGTTTAAAAATTTGCTTCTAAACAATGGCATTGATCTAGCAGGTGACTTATGCTTTTGATGATATGATCTTGATTCAATTTCTTGATTATGCTAGAAGAGTTCGTGGCTTAGTTGTTAGAGAGAACTGCCATGTATTCACAGCTCTGTCTGTGCATTTTGGATGGGTTAAATACAGATGTATGTCACTTTAACAAAAAAAAAGAGAAATCTCATAATGCAAATGCCAACATATAACACTTCAATATTAAGAAAACAAAAAATCTTTTGGAATTAGGCATTTAGCCATGAACATTTCTCATGTGATCCTCAACAGTGGTGAAAAGTATTATTCATACTGCAGTGCATTATGGGAGTAATTCATGTATTGCAACATGAACCCTTTTGTTGATTGTCACCATTGTAGAGATTCATATGCTGGTTCTTGATATATGTGTGTTTGTCTAAAAAGCACTGGAGTTCAAACTTCTATTTGTGTTACAAATAAAAAAAATCCATACCCTGTAAATATTAGAGCAATGTTTTTTTGTGTGCATGCTGTAGTTTCACTGGAATTATTCAAAACCTAAATATGTGATAAGAAAGAAAACAAAAACATTTGAGATATAATTAAACCAGCTCATTGTGACTATATGTTCTTCATATGTCACAGTTCTGTCTTCTCCACAACACCCCATGCAGAGCTACAGAGACAGATCTAGCACAAGTCAAGGGTCAAGAGCACAATTAAACCAAACACTGATCTCCATGATGGTGGCATCATTTTAACCAATAAAACATCAACATCTGATCCTCTGTATATTTTCAATAACAGCAGGTGTTCATCACTAATGCACATTCAATATTCACTTAATTATCTCAATAACTTTAAATCTTTGAAGACTTGGGATTTAACTTGAGAGTCGTTTGTGACTTGGAAGGAATGACTTGGTTCCTCTGGTGAAATCGGCTGCTGGACTTTTACTCTTTGGCCCCTGGACTTCCCACCTCTGTACAAAACTGGTCTCTTAAGGTACAAATCACAAGGGTACAAATGTGTAGCCTATGCCAAGGATACAAAGCTGTACCCTAGAGGGTACAGCCCCAGTGACAAGCTATTGTACCCCTAAAGGTACAATTATGTACTTTATTTTCTGAGAGTGTACCCTCAAGGTTACAGCTTTTGTACCCTTGGCATGGGGTACATAAAACATCAACATCTGATCCTTTGTAATTCTTAATAACAGCAGATGTTAATCATTAATGCACAATCATCATTTAATTAGTCACTTAATTATCTCATTAACTTTAACTCTTCGAAGACTTGGGATTTGACTCAAGACTCATTAGTGACTTGGAAGGAATGACTTGGTTCCTCCTCTGGTGAAATCGGCTGATGAGTTCAAGAGTGGAACAAAAATATGGCAGGACTTTTACTCTTTGGCCCCTGGACTTCCCACCTCTGGTTCTTACAGGGCTTTCAACCAAGGAGGTCCTTCAAAAAATATCAGAACCAGGCATAGAAGTAACCGACGTCGAGATGTACTGCATTCTGAGTCTATGCCATTGTTTTGGCGAATCAAGTATTTCTTTAACAAAGACACCATGTGGATCCTTTGTCCTTTGTACAAAACTGGTCTCTTAAGGTACAAATCACAAGGGTACAGGGGGGACCCTTCAAAAACACACACTCATTCTCATACTCACAAAAACACTCACACACAAACACACGGGATGTTGTATTTTACCAAAGACACAAACAAGCAAACAAACAATTTTAACTTCTAATTTTACTTCTATAAAGTCCTCTACAGTTTTTAGCTGGTATAATGTGAAGATTTTTTTGTGAAGCAGAAGAACATGTTGTTTTCATATTTCTCCTATAAAAATCAGGCTATAAAAGCATGTGCTAGAATGCAGTTTCTGTTCATTTTGATTGATTTCCGGCATCAGATTGGCTCATATTTTGGAGCGTCTCTGAGTCTGTTGGATGTGGACTCTGATGGAGACTCAGATTTCCTGCTGGTCGGAGCTCCATTATTTTACCAGTCTCAGCCGAGGGCTGAAGGGAGGCTATATGTCTACACTTTATCAGAACAGGTACGCACAGATTCATGACTATTATTATGATCTTCATGAACAAGCTTCTGCCTGTAACTGGAAGGCTGCTAGTCGTCACCATTGTGTTACTCTATTGGAATTGCTATTGTAATAGGTTCCTTTGATGTGAAAGTTGTGGAAATTGTTCTGGTGCTGGTCATGTGCTGATGAAGAAATATGCTATTCATGTTTTCAGAAGTATTTTCAGAAGACACTGAATGTGAGCCAGTCAAGCACAGGTAGATTTGCTACATCTGTGGCTTCACTAAAGGACCTGAATGGAGACAGTCTGTCAGATGTGGCAGTTGGGGCACCGCTGGAGAATGAAGGAGTTGTCTACATCTACCTGGGTGATGGGACGCATGGCATAAACCCTGAACATACTCCTCAGGTAAGAGTTTGCTGTGCTTCCATCAATCCCAAATGCTGTGTTTGTGCTTACGTATAACCCAGAAACCCAGACAAGCTGAAAGTTCACAGCGGCAATTTTCCACTATCAGTTGTAAATAACAATTAATATCCACCCTGAGGACAGGAGATAATTAGTGTGACTCAGACACACCTGTTAATTTAAAGCCCAAAGTATATTTCAGTTCTAATGTGAATTCTTAGTGCATTCATCAAGTCAAATCACCTTCATTTGAATAGAACCTTTTACAATATAGATTGTTTCAAAGCAGCCTGACCGAGATAAACAGAAAAAAAAGCAGTTATGGAAGCTTTGGTGAAAGTTAAGATTCTGCTCTAGAGCAGCTCTGAAAAGACAACTGTATATTTTTTTCAGATCAAGTCGGTTCAGTGTATGTTCAGTTCAGATCATTAACAGTGTAAAATTCATACATTTGAAATGAATTCCTTTCAGCTGTTAGGAACTCAGAAGCAAAGACCAGGAGACTGTGGTAATCTTCAGTAGAATTCTTTATTGAGAAGCTCTGCATGGCGCTGTAGTCATCAAAAGTCTCACCAAAGCAGTGATACTTTGGAAAGTTTATACATTTCAAGTGGGAGGGATCCATAGGTGGAGACAATTTAAACAAAGCATGCAAATTTAATACAGGGATCAGCCTGATACTGGCCATTTTCCCATCTTTGATCTTATCAGCATAACAGTGTCATTTAAATACAGAGGTGCCTGACCATATCGCTGATTACTTCACATCGTCATAGGAACAAAAGGCACAGCTGTGCCTTGAGTTTAAAAAGCCAAATGGCAAGGAATGGCACAAAGACAAAATGTCATTATCTGAGACACCTGGGCATTGATCCTATTTTTTTTTTTACCTCAAAATGTACCACAAAATGTTTTCAGTGTAAATGCTATTACATTGGAAGCTAGATTTAACATTTTATAAATTTTAATCCCACACAGCTATAAGCAGTTCTACAAAAGGCAGCGATTTCATTATTTAGATTGAATTTGTGCAGTGTTGAGTCAATTCAGTTTAATACCAGTTCCTATGTTGCAAGTTGTGACTCAGCTGTAAAGCAGTTCTTTCAGGGCTGTAGAGGTCCTTTCTAAGTGCTGATCCACCATCTGGTCTGGATAGGTACTGGATCCGTGAGACTGCAGTGACCCTGTGATCTGGATATAGACTGGGTCTGGTGGCTACGGTGACCTCGGAAAAAGAGAGAAACAGACTAATATTAGCGTAGATGCCATTCTTCTAATGATGTAGCAAGTACATAGGGTGTTATGGAAACCGGTTCCAGTTTACCTAATTCATGCAGGTTAAAAATCCTTTAACGGATGTGTATATTAGAAGCAAGTTAGTTTGTTAAGTGTAAGCCAGGTTAAAGAGATGGGTCTTTAATCTAGATTTAAATTGCAAGAGTGTGTCTGCTTCCCTAACAATGTTAAGTAGGTTATTTCAGAGT
Source organism: Carassius carassius (assembly GCF_963082965.1). Lineage (NCBI taxonomy): Eukaryota > Metazoa > Chordata > Actinopteri > Cypriniformes > Cyprinidae > Carassius > Carassius carassius. The sequence goes on from NC_081761.1 coordinate 39,466,336, forward strand.
TTAGGCGCCAAATAGTTAAAGGATCTGCTGCCCGCAGTTGATTTTGATATTCTAGGTATTATCAAATTGCCAGGAATTTGAGAACACAGCAGACATGGAGGACTATAATGTACACAGCAAAAAATCTGAGTAACTCTGCTGGGAGTACATGTGAGACCACACTCAAGAGTGTGAAAGTGTTAAAATAGGAGTGTTAAATTAACACTGAAGCTGAGTTAAAGTTAATGAGATAATTAAGTGATTAATTGAGGGATGATTGACCACTATTGACGAGACCTGATGTTAACATGCAGAATCAACAAAGATGAAAATCATTCAGTATTACGTCATTTACGTCATTTACACTTACGTCATTCAGTATTTTATATGCATTCTGATAGTTTCAAATTGGTATTTTTTGCTGGACTGCAAAGAAATAGAGCAGAGTATCATCAGCATAACAGTGAAAGCTAACACCATGTTTCCTGATGATATCTCCCAAGGGTAACATTTAAAGCGTGAAGAGTAACGGCCCTAGTACTGAGCCTTGAGATACTCCATACTGCACTTGTGATGGATATGATACCTCTTCATTCACTGATACGAATTGATGGCGGTCAAATAAGTGTGATTTTAAGTCTATGCAAAAGAATGTTGTGGTCAATTGTGTCAAACGCAGCACTAAGATCCAATAGCACTAATAGAGAGATACAACCACGATCAGATGATAAGAGCAGGTCATTTGTAACTCTAAGGAGAGCAGTCTCAGTACTATAATACGGTCTAAATTCTGACTGGAAATGCTCACAGATACCATTTTTTTCTTTAAGAAGGAATATAATTGTGAGGATACCACCTTTTCTAGTATCTTGGAGAGAAAAGAGAGATCCGAGATCGGTCTGTAATTAACTAGTTCTTTGGGGTCAAGTTGTGTTTTTTTTTTGTTAGAGGCTTAATAACGACCAATTTTAAGGTTTTGGGGACATATCCTAATGACAATAACAAATTAATAATAGTCAGAAGAGTATCAATGACTTCTGGAAGCACTTCTTTCAGGAGCTTAGATGGAATAGTATACATGTTACATAGGAATAACATACATGTTGTTGGTTTAGATGATTTAACAAGTTTATACAATTCTTTCTCTCCTATAGTAGAGAATGAGTGGAATTGTTCCTCGGGGATCTATAGTGCACTGTCTGATGCTATAAAGTACCTGACGGCTGTATGATTACAATTTTATCTCTAATAGTATCGATCTTAGGAGTAAAGTAGTTCATAAAGTCATCACTGCTGTGAGGTTGGGAAATGTCAACACTTGTTGATGCTTTATTTTTAGTTAATTTAGCTACTGTATTGAATAAATACATTGGGTTATGTTTGTTTTCTTCTAAAACAGATGAAAAGGAATCAGCTCTAGCAGTTTTTAATGCTTTTCTGTGGGATAGGTTACTTTCCCACCTAGATGCCTTGACCCCAGCCTCAGTCCATTCCTTGTGAAGTTCACTCAAATTCTTGAATCGACAATCCTCATAAGGCTGCGGTTCTCTCGGTTGGTTGTCCATCTTTTTCTTCCACACTTTTTCTTTCCACTCTACTTTCTGTTAACATGCTTGGATACAGCACTCTGTGAACAGCCAGCTTCTTTGGCAAATTAATGTTTGTGGCTTACCCTCCTTGTGAAGGGTGTCAGTGATTGTCTTTCCCATGATTGTGTAGCCTAGTGAACCAAAATGAGAGACCATTTTGAAGGCTCATGAAACCATTGCAGGTGTTTTGAGTTGATTAGATAATTATCATGTCATTATATTTTAATTTGTTGAGATAGTGAATTGGTGGGTTTTTGTTAAATGTGAGCCAAGATCATCATAATTAAAAAGAACCTAAGGCGTAAACTACTTTAGTCTGTGTGCACTGTATTTATTTAATACACACGTTTCACAAATTGAGTTGAATTACTGAAATAAATTAACTTTTCCATGACATTCTAGTTTATTTTAGATGTCATTCTAATTTTCAGATGTATTTGTTTACTTGTATAAACTGAAGTATAATTTTTGATTAAGTCTGAATGCTCTCTCTCTCTCGCTCTCTCTCGCTCTCTCTCTCTCTCTCTCTATATATATATATATATATATATATATATATATATGTGCGTGTGTGTGTGTGTTTAGCGGATCCCAGCGCTGTCAGTTCTGCCTGGTCTGCAGCAGTTTGGACTATCTCTGTTTGGTCAGATGGACATGAACAATGATAATCTTACAGATATCATGATTGGAGCACAAGGAGGGATCGTCCTGCTCAAGTATGTCATTCTTTAGTTTGAAGAATAAATTTAAAGTGCAAAACCTATTGGTTCCAAACTGTGACATTTATCACACTATTAACTAGACAAAAAATGTTTGTCAAGACCAGTTCAGGTTACACTTTTTTTTTTTTGAAAGTCCACTTTAGATATTCTACTATCTATAAGTAACTTTGTAACTACATGTCAACTAATTCTCATTAATTTTCAACTGCATGTCTACTAACTCTCAGAGTAGACTGTTAGGGTAAGTTAAGGGTTAGTGTTAGGGGTAGGTTTAGGATTGGAATAAGTTGACAAAAAATTTACAAAGAAAGTGTTGGAAGATATTAAGCTGACAGTCTACTAATACTCTACTTACTACTTGTTGACATGTAGTTGCAAAGTTACTTACTGTTAGTAGAATGTCTAAAGTGGACTATCGAAATTTACGTTGGCTTGAGGAAGCCTAGCCTGAAAACTTGAAGAAGTTGTAAAAGCTTTGAAAATGTATTTATTTAGATAATAATAATAATAACAACACAGTTCGTTACAGTAAACATTAAACATAAACACATATAACAAGACAAAAAAATAAACAATCGAAATATGCAAGTAGTTAATATGCGCCAGCAACCTTCAACTATTATGATTGATGTGACCTTTGCCCTATGAATTATGTCCAGATGTGCCCTTTGCAAAGGTAAACAATGAGTCCGCACACCAGAAAATGCTCCTTAGAAATTTTAATGGTTGCTCACCACGTGTAACGTTTCGGGTACAAGCCCTTCATCAGACATCAGACAGATACAAGTATACAAGTATGCCCAGCACCCAGTTTTAAAGTTTTTAGATGTGCGTGCTGTACCTTTGAATTCCAGATGTGCCCTATGACCTTTGAATTATGTCCAGATGTGAGCCCCCGGCATGCGTGAAATTGATCCGTCATCCTTTTGAGCTCCATGAGGTGACACGTTGTTTTTTCAGCGACTAAGTGATGAATGAGCTCCCTGAAGAACTCTCTCACTCTGTGTGTGTGTATGCGTGTATGTTTGTGTGAACTGTGATAAGAACAAGTACGTGTTGATGAAGAATAAATATAATAAATGATTTTAACAGATCGTAAGTTCGTATCACAGTGTGTGTGTGTGTGGGTGTGTATGCATTTAATATGACGGTTCTATAAAAAGATTCTCAACTTATTAATAAACTGCGAATAAACCAATAAAAATATACATTCCGCATAAATTATTTTGAAAGTCTACCTAGTGCAAGCACTATGATTCCTCACAATGAGGTTCACAAAATTTTGTCATGTTTAAAATAAATCAGTATCGCGAGCCATCTATTTCTCTCTCTCTCTCTCTGCCTGAGTTAGCGCATGATCCTGTCATTTCGGTCCGTTGCAAAAGATAAAGTGGATAAGCCGAGAAAACGTTTTAAATGCACTACATCTCTCACGACTGAGCGATATTACTTTACTTTACTTTTTTCTCCCGTTACATCTGTTGTCCAGCGGTTCTTGTTTATATTTTAACTAAGTGTCTTATTATTTGAAGATGTTAACTATAATATGTGTAAAGTTCAATATTACTGTTAAAATTGTTTAAAATGTAATCTTTTTAGCTTTAATGTCCACCAAATTAATTTCCACACTCAAATCCTTAGAGAAAAAAATATTTAATGGATTCTATTTTCATTTGTCTAAGTCTCTAAGGTATTTGTAATTACAGACTAAAAGCTTTAGATTGATTAAAACAATTGAGTTTATAAATTTCTCTTGAATATGTATACGACTAGCAGTGAGTATACATGAAACAGTATAAATACATATCAACATATACATATGTACATATGTATATACATACATATATACACAACTCATAAATTCATCATGATTCTATCATATTAATATATATATATATATATATATATATATATATATATATATATATATATATATATATATATATATATATATATATATATATTTATTTATTTATTTATTCATTTATTAATTTATTTATATACATATCTGATTTTCTCTTGTTTTTTTTTTTTTTTTGTTTAACAACCGGTTTGTTGGTGGAAAACACATACTGTAGTATTATGTTTCTCAGGTAGGATGTTTGTAGTTAAATCACATCTTTAACCTAAAACATTTTTCTTTCATTCTCTCTAACGCACACACTTAAACACACACACAGCTTTCACAGACTCCCACAAACTGCAAACACCATTTCTAAGTTTGTTTTATCATTTAGCTGTAGGTTAGAACCTAATGGAATTATTTTAAGCATTATTACAAGTATAGATACTGAAAGAGCTCATTAACCTGTTTAACTCTAAAAAATGTGAATAATGTTGCTTAAGACTAGTTTGACAAATAGATATATTCTCATAAAACAAGCCTGGAACCAATTTGAAGCATTCTAACAATGAGTTCTACCATTGCAGAAAATGAATTTTAGCACCTCAGTAAGATATAACTATGTGTGGATAGTTCAGCGGATGTGACAGAAGAAGAAACTTGAAACACACTATAGCATCTATAAAGACAGCCTTCATGCTTTCAATGTGGAACTAGCAAAACAACAATTAAACATACACACAACAATAGCAACATTTTGGAAGAAATCCTACAGCACCTTAAATCATCAACCTGCTATCATGGCTCACTTCTCACATCTTTTTCAAAAGTGTGTTTAACTGTTTAAAGAGTAGATGTCTTAGAAGTGGTGAACGCCTCACTTCTTTCTGGGACTTTTCCAAATTTGCTGAAACTGCAGTTGTTAAACCCCTTCTGAAAAAGAGCAGTCTTCATAACACCATATTGAGCAACTATAGACCAATATCAAATCTTCCTTTTTCAGGCAGAACTATTAAAAAAGGTAGTTTTTTATCAGCCGAACACCTACTTAAATTCAAATGAATTCCTGGGACATTTTTCAATCTTGTTTCTGACCGCATCACATCACGTAGACAGTGCTCATTAAGTTAATAAATTATATTAGCTTAAATTCTGATTCTGGCAAAATATCTGTGCTGGTACTACTAGATCGGAGTGCTGCGTTTGACACTGACGATCAAAACATATCACTAGAGAGACTGGAAAACGGGGTCGGGCTTTCTGGGATGGTAATCAATTGATTCAGGTCATACTTAGAAGGGAGAGGTTATTATGTGGGCATAGGAGAGCATAAGACTAACTGGATGACCATGACATGCGGAGTCCCACAAGGCTCAGTTCTTGCCCCGTTCTTGTTTATCTTGTATATGCTCCCACTATAGGGCAAATAATGAGAAAGAACCAAATTGCCTATCACAGCTTTGCAGATGTTACACTGGTTTACCTAGACTTGTCACCAAATGACTATGGCCCCACTTACTCCTTCTACCAATGCATTGATGAAATTAACAATTGGATGAGCCAAAACTTTCTTCAGTTAAACAATGAGAAAACTGAAGTCGTTGCATTTGGAAACAAAGATTTATTTCTCAAGGCGTATGCATACCTTGACTCTAGGGGCAAACAACTAAAAATAATTCAAGAATCTTGGTGTGATTCTGGAGTCAGAGTCGTTTTTTTCTGTTTAGCTGTGCATTTACTGAATGAAATGAGCACTGTGCTACGTCGGAACTGGTCGTACTGTATCTTATCTATAACCATTTTCTAACTGTTTTAATTCATTTTTAAATCATTAAAAAAATGGTATTGTTTTACTGTTGTGATTATTATTATTATTTGAATGATTATTCTACTTCCATTTATGTAAATGGCTCTGAATTACCATTTTGTATGAAATGTGCTATACAAATAAATAGCCTTGCCTTGCCCAACACCCAACGCAACACACATTCTCCAGAATGGATTCATGGTTCATGATGAAGACAGACTGAATATTCAGATAGCAGATGGGATTGTTTGACTCTTTCTTAAGAGAAAGACAAATGTCTGATTTCAAGAACACACAACCGAGTCATAATGTTATTTTGTGAAATAACACAACAACGGCTGATCCATTACAATGCATAAATGTCAAGTGTGTTTTATTATAGTTTTATCATATTACTCTTGAATAAATTTGTATAGTCTAATTATATTTTAACAAATATTTTCCTTTTTTATTATTATACATTTTTTATGCCAAAGATGTTACATTTAACACGAGTAACTAATACCTCATTCAGACGCTACAGACTTCTATGTCGGGGAAACTACAAATCCCAGCTCAAAGCTCAGACTTCAAACATGGCCGCCAGGGGCAAGACCCAGATTCCTCATACAGGGCAGCGGTCTAAAACGTCGGACTTCTAAATATACACATGCTCAGATTCCCTATATAAAAAGACTTGCATCTCCGCTCTATTTGTGAAGTATACGCTCCTTCCCTGTGGCGATGGTACAATTTGGCAATGTTAGTGATGATAAGTCCGATTAATTTTCACAAACCGATTCTTTCGGGAGTTTGAGTCAATGAACCGCTTCAAAGAACCGATTCGTCGGATCCTTTAGTCACTCTGCAATGATGTCTGTAAACTTAAACTTAAGCTAAATTAGCTTTTCTAAAAACTCATTGTCATGTTATATCAATGAAACATTCAAATAACGTTATCTGTGTGAACGCATATTGATGATTATTGTCTTTCATTATTTTTAGTTAATAATGATGTTTATGGCCAAATTTTTTTGCGTTGATCCTTCATTTTGGATACGAGTCACGACTGACCAATTTTTACTAGCCTACACATAAAAAACGTGGATGTGTTCTACATGTCTAAAGTATAAGTCTATAGGAGAAATAAAGCATCCTAATAAACTCATTGATTCAGCTTCACAGCTTTAAAGTATAATCTGCATGCACGAATACCGTACGCTCTTAAAATTGATAGCACACAAAATAGGACTGATATCACATTAATGAGATGTTTTGGTTCGTGTCTTACACAACTGTGTTTTACCAAACAATTTTTCATTAAGTTTTTATATAAAATATAATAGATTGTTTACAATTTAGTTGCTTTGATTATGAAATCACACAAATAACCATTGTTTGTTAACACGTTATTAATTGAAATAACACTATGTGTTCATTTCCGGTCTGTCTACGACAATGCTGCGATACACAAGACCTCAATCTTACTATTTCTCTGTACATTTAAAAAACTTAAAGTTGAAGATGGTGAGGAAACCTTTTTTATTTATTTTTTACGCGTCTCTAAACACGACTTTAATAAATCAGTCGTTTAAAGCGAAAGCGATGATTCAGTCCGTTTTATTCAGTCATAGTGTTTTAGGCATCTGCCTTTTAGTTTTGTCCCTGGAAACAGGTATGACTGTAACTGAGCATTGTCACGTCTGGCTTTAAGAAATCATGAGGTCAGCAGCTTTCAACATCTATAAATGTTTCACAATTGTAAATGTTTGCTTAGCTTAAATATTAGTTTTCAGACAGTTGCGTCAAACTTATATTTAATGATAGAGCTACAGGTTTCTGGTAGTTGGGCGAACACTTGACAGAGCTTTACTCAAACAGGCCCCAGCATTTTCTTTTAATTAAATATTTTATTGCATGGTACAAAGACAAATTCTGTAACAGCGTCTCATAAATACGTTGATATGTATGTAAATTTACAAATATTTATAATGATAATGATCACAATATAGCCTAACAACACAAGCACAAATGCTTGTTCTAGCTCTTTCACGCACTAGTCTTATTCCTGGTAAGTAAGCCTACAATCGCTAGATATCTTGATTTTATCCTAGTGTATAAGGGCGCTACAGCGAGGGTTACACTTTGAAACAAGAACAATTTTATATGTATCCATGATTTTTTTTAGTTCTTTCTGTTTGAATTTGTTTACTGCAGTTTTGCCACTCTTGTAGTATTTTTCCATCTAATTGTAATCGCTAAGCCTTGTGCTTTGTTTCCTAGTTTTTGATGTCATGTTAGAGATGTTAGAGAGGACAATTTTTCTGCGAATTTGCTTGACTTTTCAAGTCGTTTCAACCAGATCATCGAGAACTCTGTCTGGTGGAGGAAGCCCTAGCACTAAGAATGGTATTAATAACATCCGGCGAAAGCCCTGTGTTCTTCAGTTGGTACCCTTCAGGGGCCAAAAATGAAGATTCCACAGGTCGACCCTGGGATGGAATATCGTGCCCCCTGCCTGAGACAGATTCTCTCCGGAATCGCCCATGGCGAGCCATCGAGGAGAGATATTATCCCCGAGAACCATACTCTATTCGGCCAACGTGCTGCTATCAGCAAGAGGCAAAACCTTTGTTGGCGAACACTGGCTACGACTCCCAGGAGCAGGGAGACTGGAGGAAACGCATACAGGCGCATTTTGGGCCATGTGTGCGCCATCGCATTCAGACCCAGGGGGTGAGGGGGTTGTTGGGGGGGGCAGGAACGATGGCAGTAAACACGGGAACATCTAACATCTTCCTGGAAAACCACCGCACCCCGAAGCACAAGAAGTGGCGGGGATGGAGGGGTTTTGTGAGGGGAAGGGGAAGGGGCGAACGCTCCCTTGTGCACCTAGAGCCACTAGCTCGGTGCCCTGAATCAGCGGACTGGGATGGGAAGACCATACTAGCTGCTCTAGAGACCTCCATGGAGGTAGTGAGCCTCTTAGCACCGCTAGTTTCCAGGCGGTAACTGAAATAAGCGCTCGCTGGAGATCGTTGCACCCTGAAACACCGGCAGGGTTGGCAGAACGGTCTCCTGAGGGCACTGAGGAGAGAAGGGCACCATGTAATACGGTTCCAGTGACCCCTCCCCATGAGACAAATTCATGTCTCGACGAAGCTCAACGACTGCTTCCTCGTGTGCCCAGAGCCACTAGCTCAGTGCCCTGAAGGACCGGTTGGTACCTCCGTAGAGGTAGCAAGCCTCTTAGCCCCACTTGTTTCCAGGCGGTAACTGAAAGAAGCGCTCGCTGGAGATCGCTGCGCCCTGAAACACCGACAGGGTTGGCAGAACGATTTCCTGTTTTTATCTGATGCCTCGCTGAAAACCACCTCCCCCCGAATCACACAAAGTGGCGGGAATGGAGGAGTTTTGTGAGGGTAACGGGGCGGGGCGAAAAGCTCTGGAGTGCACACCATCCCGTGAGGGACTACCCCCACCAGCAAGGGCGCCAGAGTGTCAGGACTTCCTCTTCTTATCAAGGACAGTCCTGATGTCTGGCCTGGGAGGTTGCTGAGCACGGCGAACCTGTCCCCAATCCCTACGAGGGGGAGCATGGTTCGCCACGCTCTGCTTCTTAACCTCCCTGGCTTTTGAAGGACCGGGGCAAGGCTGGGTGCCTAACAGCCCCTCCCTTTGAGTGCGGCGAGGAAGGAACTGAACGAATGCTTCTTCACGCTTCACCTCCCTAAACCTGTTGACAACCGTATTAACCGAATCGCCAAACAGGCCCGATGGAGAAATAGGAGAGTCTAAAAGAAACAAACGTTCCCTCTCCTTAATGCTCTTTAAATTAAGCCACAGATGCCATCGATCGGCCAATGGCACGAGCCGTCTGCTTGGTCGCACGGAGGGACAAATCTGTGGCCCGACGAAGCTCAGCGAATGCTTCCTCATCGCTTGTACCACCCACACTCAAGTCCTTCAACAGGTCAGCCTGGTACACCTGTAACACTGCCATAGTGTGCAGCGCAGCACCAGCCTGGCCTGCAGTTTGGTAAGCTTTACCCACTAGCGATGATGTTATTTTACAAGGCTTAGTGGGGAGAGTAGATTACGTAACCGAGGATGCAGACTCGGGCGAGAGATAGTTCGTAAGCATCTCTTCAACCCGCGGCATCTCCGAATAACCCCGCGACTTCGCATCCACGATAGTTGAAAAAGTCAACGTCGCGAGAGGAACGCTCAGAGGCAGGCTGCTCATGGTCCGAAGACCCAAGAGATATATCATCCTCCTCGTGAACTGAAGAAGCACCTTAGCGCGCTTCGAGATCACGAGAGAGGATGCGCGGATCCGGTGACACCGCAAGCGAAAGGGACGAGCCCGTCACTCATTCGTCATGCAAATCCGCATGAGAGCCCTCCGATGAAAAAGTGGGTGCAGTCTGAAATTAGTTCAGACGAGAACGAAGCATCTTCACTGAGAGCAGTACAAAATGCTCGCACTCGCCCGTCTCTAAAGCCAGAACCACGTGCTCTTCCCCCAAACAAACAAAACAGTAAACGTGTATCCAGCTCATACATAAGACGAGAGCATGGAGGAACACAACACTTACCATCCTACGAATATCTGTAGCCGACGAGAAGAATCTTCCTGACGCACACATGCACAGAATGATCTGAAGACAAAAGACCTGTTGATGCACCTGTGGAGTATCTATTTATAGCCCCGTGTTGTAGGCGCATACCCCAATGACGTCATGACCCGAGGCTATATTACCACTGGGTCAATTCTATCAACGTGTTACACACATTATTCACAGCTAGTCATGAATAAGACGTTTCCCAATGCACTGAGCAGCGCAGCATCGACTGAAGCTTTCGAAAGGGAACTAACAAAATCATGGATACATATAAAATTGTTCTTTTTTCAAAGTATAACCCTCGCTGTAGCGCCCTTATACACTAGGATAAAATCAAGATATCTAGCGATTGTAGGCTTACCTACCAGGAATAAGACTAGTGTGTGAAAGAGCTAGAAAAAGCATTTGTGCTTGTGCTATTAGGCTTTATTGTTATCATTATCATTATAAATATTTGTACGTTTACATACATATCAACATATTTATTACAGAATTTGTCTTTGTACCATGCAATAAAATATTTAATTAAAAGATAATGCTGGGGCCTGTTTGAGTAAAGCTCTGTCAAGTGTTCCCCCAACTACCAGAAACCTGTAGCTCTATCAGTGAATATAAGTTTGACGCAACTGTCTGAAAACTAATATTTAAGCTAAGCAAACATTTACAATTGTGAAAAATTTGTAGATGTTAAAAGCTGCTGACCTCATGATTTCTTGAAGCCAGACGTGACAATGCTCAGTTACAGTCATACCTGTTTCCTGGGACAAAACTAAAAGGCCGACACCTAAAACACTATGACTGAATAAAATGGAAGATTGAGGTCTTGTGTATCGCAGCATTATTGTAGACAGACCGGAAATGAACACATAGTGTTATTTCAATTAATAACGTGTTAACAAACAATGGTTATTTGTGTGATTTCATAATCAAAGCAACTAAATTGTAAACAACGATATCAGTCCTATTTTGTGTGCTATCAATTTTCAATCAATCAATTCAAGCGTACAGCATATCGTGCATGCAGATTATACTTTAACACCCGTAAGAATGGGTATGCAAAGCTGTGATAGGCAATTTGGTTCTTTCTCATTATTTGCCCTATAGTGGGAGCATATACAAGATAAACAAGAGCGGGGCAAGAACTGAGCCTTGTGGGACTCCGCATGTCATGGTCATCCAGTTAGTCTTATGCTCTCCTATGCCCACATAATAACCTCTCCCTTCTAAGTATGACCTGAATCAATTGATTACCATTCCAGAAAGCCCGACCCCGTTTTCCAGTCTCTCTAGTGATATGTTTTGATCGTCAGTGTCAAACGCAGCACTCTAGTAGTACCAGCACAGATATTTTGCCAAAATCAGAATTTAAGCTAATATAATTTATTATCTTAATGAGCACTGTCTACGTGATGTGATGCGGTCAGAACTTATCTGTATTGAATACTTTTCTGTATTTCTGTATTGACTCTTCGTACTCTGTACTGCTGTTGATTTTCTCTAAATGTGATTGTTAGCTCATGCCTATATTTTTTTAGTTTCATCGTAAACTAGGTAAGCAGGGACTTGTAATAATATGTTGTACATCTGATACGTTGGTCAATCACACATACATAGTTATATCTTACTGAGGTGCTAAAATTCATTTTCTGCAATGGTAGAACTCAATGCTTCAAATTGGTTCCAGGCTTGTTTTATGAGAATACCTCTATTTGTCAAACTAGTCTTAAGCAACATTATTCAAATTTTTTAGAGTTAAACAGGTTAATGAGCTCTTTCAGTATCAATACTTGTAATAATGCTTAAAATAATTCCATTAGGTTCTAACCTACAGCTAAATGATAAAACAAACTTAGAAATGTTGTTTGCAGTTTGTGGGAGTCTGTGAAAGCTGTGTGTGTGTGTAAGTGAGTGCGTTAGAGAGTTTGAATGAAAAATGTTTTAGGTCAAAGATGTGATTTAACTACAAAAATCCTACCTTAGAAACATAACACTACAGTATGTGTTTTTCCCCAACAAACCGGTTGTTAAACAAAAAAAAAAAACAAAAAAAGAGAAAGTCAGATATGTATATACAGTTTTTTCACATATATATATATATATATATATATATATATATATATATATATATATATATATATATATATATATATATATATATATAGAATCATGATGAATTTATGAGTTTATGTATTTATACTGTTTCATGTCACTGAAAAAAACTAAATTTTTATTTGGCAAGTTTTTGCACAAGCATTTTTCAAGTAAATTTAACACATTTGAAAATTAAGTAAATCTACTTAACTAAGTTAAGTTAAAAAAAAAAAATTACTTATTGAGTAAATTTTAATTAAATAATATTAAAATAATGCATTTAGCTCTTTTATCCAAAGCGTCTTACAGTGCATTCAGGCTAACAATTTTCACCTATCATGTGTTCCCGGGGAATCGAACCCCCCAAACTTACATTTGCTAATGCAATGTTCTACCACTGAGCTACAGGAACACTTGTGAAGAATAAGTGAAAATTTCACTTACTTACTTTTTTATTTTGGAAAAGTAGTTTGGAAATTTTTTACACTAATAAAAAACCCGAAACAGAGATTCTAGAAATTTCTAAATGTAAAATTATTTTTTTCAAAACAGTTTTATCAAATGAGGGTAAATAAGTCTCTCACTTCTGTCCCTTTAAACCAGTTTACAGCAAAGACAGCACGAAGGACTGGATGCACATGATACATATTCTGCAATTAATAAAACAGACAGAAAACAGAAGCTGTTTGAGGGGTTGTTTAATCAGATATTGAGAGACTTAATGTATTTTATTTCAGTTGATTTCATCTAAGTCTGTGTCTGAAGTCAGCTGTAGTTCTTGTGTTTCTCTTTTCTTCAGTGATTCTGTTTGTTAACTTAATTACTTGAATGCAAAGTTTTAAAACTTACATGGTTTAAATCAAGGTAACCTGTTTACTCAAACGGTTTGAGTTAAGTTACTAGTCGGGTTTAACAGTTCAATTTCTTTTGTCTGTTTTCTTAATTGCAGAATATTTATCATGTGCATCCAGTCCTTCGTGCTGTCTTAATTTCCAAATGTGTTAAATTTACTTGAAAAATGCTTGTGCAAAAACTTGCTAAATAAAAATTAAGTAAATTTACTTATTGTTTTTTTCAGTGTAGACTCGCTGCTAGTCGTATACGTATTCAAGAAAAATGTATAAACTTAATTGTTTTAATCAATCTAAAGCTTTTAGTCTGTAATTACAAATACCTTAGAGACTTAGACAAATTAAAATAGAATGCATGAAATATTTTTTCTCTAAGGATTTGAGTGTGGACATTAATTTGGTGGACATTAAAGCTAAAATGCATTTTAAACAATTTTAACAGTAATATTGAACTTTACACATATTATAGTTAACATCTAAACACATTTGTGTCAGTAAGATATTTTTATCATGACAAGCCATCAGACAATCAGGCTAGGGGTGATAAGTTTGACTTATTGATTATCTGATTATTGCTTAGCAATTATTTGATCAAAGCTTAATAATATAATACTGTATAGACCCTCTTGTTTTTATTTTAATAATAAAAAAACATTATAGTGTGGACATAAATATGGTGTATTTAAATACCACGGTTAATTATAAAATTTTTAGTGAGAAAGAGCGTGTATTCTGTTGTAAAGATTATGTGAGACATTCGTAGTGCCTTTCTAAAGTTGTTTTGTTGCAAACAAACTTATGACAACTGATTTTCAGTCTAGGTCTTATGCATAAAGAAAACTCTCTGTGAGCGCCTTGCATTCATCAGAGGCTCATTTGACTACTTCTAACCCCTGCATTAGAGCATCGTGAGTTTAGGTTGGAAAAATCTACTAAATTGAATTTATTTGTTAAAACAAAAGTTATCTCATTGTTTGGGTGCTTAGTCTTATTTTTAATAATCATACTGCTCTTCATCATCTTGTAGAGATACAAGGTGTAATGGTAAAGATTTTTATTTATGAAAGGTTTGTATGAGACACTGTAAACATTTCAGTATGATTACTTCCACATGGGTAAACATAGCATTCTGTTTACAATCAGAGCCTGAAGTCTGTGAAAATAACCAGGACTGTGTCTTTTACAACCATGTCGTCACGGTTAAATCCAAAACAGGCTCTAAGCTACCTTGATGTTATTCAAACAAGCTTCTTAAAACAAAGTGTAAGATTACGGCTGTGAAGATAGCCGCATGAGACCTGTCTTTAAACATTCCAAGAATGTTCTCTGGACCACTTTTCAGAAAATTAGATATAGCCTACTTTATAGAATGAGCCGTGTCTGCATCGTCGCTAGAAACACTGTGAAATAAACGGATCCAACGCCAAATGACGAGAATAAAAGCTGATTCCTATTTAAAATAGATGTAATTTTAGCTAAACAACTAAAAACGCTTTGAACCACGTTTGAGACGGAGTTAGATACGATGATCAAAACTATGACTGCGTAGACCGCTTATCCATTCTAGATCATATAAGAATAGTCTACCATTATTAAAATAAGACACTTAATAAACAAGAACTCCCGGACAACAGATGTAAAGGGAGACTGTTTATTTAAACATTAAAGTAATATCGCTCAGTCGTAAGAGATGAAGTGCATTTAAAACGTTTTCTCGGCTTATCCACTTTATCTTTTGCAGCGAACCAAAATGACAGCTATCATGCGCTAACTCAGGCAGAGAGAGAGAGAGAAATAGATGGCTCGCGATACTGATTTATTTTAAACACGACAAAATGTTGTGAACCTCATTGTGAGGAATCGTAGTGCTTGCACTAGGTAGAATAATAATAAAATAATGTATGAGGAATGTATATTTTTATTTGTTTATTCGCAGTTTATTAATAAGTTGAGAATCTTTTTATAGAACCGTCATATTAAATGCATACACACTCACACCCACAGCCACACCCACACACTGTGATACGAACTTACGATCTGTTAAAATCATTTATTATATTTATTCTTCATCAACACGTACTTGTTTTTATCACAGTTCACACACGCATACACACATACAGAGTGAGAGAGCGCTCGAGCATTAAAGCCTGCAACCTGATACCGCGGTTGCGTAACACACAGACGCGTCCAGAGGAGTCCGAATATGGGAACGATCCATATAATCTTCAAACAAATTCTTCGGGGAGCTCATTCATCACTTGGTCGCTGAACAAACAACATGTCACCACACGGAGCTCAAAAGGATGACAGATCAATTTCACGCATGCCGGGGGCTCACATCTGGACATAATTCATAGGTCAGAGGGCACATCTGGACATAATTCATAGGGCAAAGGTCACATCAATCATAATAGTTGAAGGTTGCTGGTGCATATTAACTACTTATGCACAGCAATCAAAAAAAAATCATAAAATCTGAGGCAAATGTATAATCGAGAGTGAAAACACACATATGTACGAGCCAACAGTCAACAGAATGAGCTTTAGCATGATCTGTACACCAAAGAAGGCCCAATGGTGTAGATGGCTTTTCGTTTAGCATTCATCTTGTCATGGTCTGTGTAGTGTAGAAGATCCAAATTCAGTTTATAAGTCCCAGAACAAAGATAAAAAACAGACACAAAAAAAAAACCTGGCAAGAGGTATTTCATAAACACAGAATCCATAAACAAAGAAGCAATACTGCAACAGAATCTATAAACAACAGAAGCAATAATGCAGCAACAAAAGACTGAGCATGGTATATATATCACAGTGAGATAATGGTTAAATGATCAACAGCTGGCTGTAATGAAATAATAATCAATGCAAGGCGTAATGGGAACTGAAGTCCAGAACAAAACAAACAATGATCCAGAAACATTCGAACAGGTGGCTGTCAAGACAACGCCACCTCTGAAGGAACCGGAGGGGTTTTTGGAGTGGATTCTGGATGCTCCTGGACTGGAGCAGGCTCCGGAGTAGACTCAGAGGACTCAAGGGATGGAGCAGGCTCTGGAGTGGACTCGGAGGACTCAAGGGATGGAGCAGGCTCTGGAGTGGACTCTGAGGACTCAAGGGATGGAGCAGGCTCTGGAGTGGACTCCAAGGACTCACGGACTGGAGTGGGTTCATTAGTGGACTTTGAGGTGGGCCATGCCCACAGAACAGCCACGAGGTGAAAAGCAAAGATGACCTTCTTGATCATGGCAGCAGAAGCACAATTGGATGACTCTGTAGTGACCTTAGATCTTAGCCCTTGATCAAAGCACCAAACTCCCAACTGCTCCCGGGCACCGCAGCATAAATGGCTGCCCATTGCTCTGAGTGTGTGTTCACAGTGTGTGTGTGTGTGTGTGTGTGTTCACTGCTGTGTGCACATTGGATGGGTTAAATGCAGAGCACAAATTCTGAGTATGGGTCACCATACTTGGCTGATACTTTTTACACCATACTTTTTTCCACATTTTCATATTTGTATCATAAGATATTTGAGTAAGCTGAATCCCAATACTTACATTTAAAAGTGTAATCTGGAATGCTTTCTCAAAACATGCACACAATGAATTTGTGATAGACTGAATGAAGATGGGGAAGTTAAAACAGGAGGACTCAGAATCCAGCAGGAAAAACTGCTGCAGAGTCATTTAGAGCATTTTCAACCAAAATCCTACGTCTAGCCGACGTTGGAGTCTACATCCTGTGGCTGCTGGGGCCACAACAGCTTTACGCTGTCTACACTGGACACAATGAAGCGACTGTGGAAAATCATTTGAATTGTCACGGCACATACAGTGTAGACAGCATGACTGATTATAATTGGTTCAACTATATTTTGTCATGTTGCATCACATCTGGTGTAGACATGGTGTAAGGGATTTTTCTCAAGACAACCTATTAATAATAATAATATAAATAATAATCAATTTAATTAGCAATTCAGTAGGTTTGCTTTCTTAAGCTAACCTAATAATCAAATCTCTTTACCACATCAGTGATCCAGTGTATTTGTCTGACTGTCTGGTATAATGAGCTATTTACTCTTTTCTCTCTTCTCAGGGCTCGGCCTGTGATGTCTGTATCTGCACAGCTCAGTTTCAGTCCAAAGGAAATCAGTCTGAACTACTTTGAATGTCCAGGTGTAAACACATTTAATGCATTTAATCTCACGTCATGTTTCAAGGTGACAGAGAGGACCAGCAGCACAGGTAACATCACAGAAGTTTCAGAGAGTCTCTCTGTCACATGAAGAATATGTCTTACCTCCTCATGTCTCTCAGGATCTCTGGAGAAGAAGATGAATGTTTCTCTGAATCTGAATGTGGATGTGGTACGAGGAATGAGTCGAGGATTCTTCGATCAGAGCAATGTGTCGTCCAGGACTCTGCAGCAGTTTATCCTGCTGGATTCTGAGTCCTCCTGTTTTAACTTCCCCATCTTCATGCTGGTATGTGTGGTCTATCACAACTTCAGCCAGTCGCAGCAGATTCTGTCTGACGGTGAATGTTGTGTTTGTTTCAGCACTGTGTTGCAGACACAGTATCTCCTCTGAAGATACGAATTAATTTCTCACAAACTGAGATGTTGTCTGGAAACTCTGTGGCTGTTTTTGACGTTCACAGCAGGACTGAGGAGTATGTCGAGGTGAGTATACAAATATCAGATTTGATTCTGCTATTCAGTGTAAACCAACTCTTAAGTATCTAAGATTCTTCAGCTTTATTGTATAAAGTTTCCATGACATTCAAAAGCTCGTTAAAAGTTTCTCTTTTGTATGTGATCAGGTGCCGTTTCAAATGAACTGTGATTCAAACAACAGCTGTGTGGCCGATCTGAAGCTGAACTTCAGTTTTACGTGAGAAACAACTGATAAATAAACCATATATGATTTTAATCTGAAACATGATTGTAAATTCTTTGGAATATTGGCATTCTTCATCAGGTTTTGGTTGAAATGATGGTTGAAATGTTGAAATGAAGGTGTGTTCTGCAGGAACGACACGTTAGTGATGGTGAATCAAGCTCATTTCACGGTCCTCATTTTGCTGGCAAACCCAGGCGATGACTCCTTCAACACCAGCATAGTGCTGCATTACCCAGAAGGCCTCTCGCTCGCTAAATTTGATGCTATTAAGGTACAGCTGTCTGCGTGTTAAACTAAAGACTGTCAAAAAGTTCATAAACACCTAGTCAATTTTGTTTTAGCTAAACTCCCATTAGACAACACATTTAAGCTGATTTCATTCAGTTTTTTTTATAATAACTCTGTTCATCAGTTTTCATTTTATTTCCAGTAAAACACTGATCTTAAACAGAGCTGTGTGTCATTCAGAATATGACAAGAAAATACATTTTAAATTAAATTTTTGCCTCCTGAATTTGAGTTTTTGTATCGAACAGGAGATTTGCAAAAATGCAGAATTGAAGTTTCGGTGTAAGGAAGTAAAATTAAACTAAAATGATTAATATGACTATTTTAACTAGAAAAGTGAATGTTGGATTGAATATTTTGTTTGAAAGTTCTTTAAAATTCAAAATAGATGGATTGATGCATAGATTTGCTTCAAATGCCACCTATAGAAAATTATTTTAGTTTATATATTCCATCCTATTTAAGAAATTAACTTTTGTTAACAAGGTGTGGAAGAACAATTAATTTCCCAGAATGCATCACATTCTTCAGTTCTAAATTTTGCCTTACCCTGTTATATAACATATTTACAGATTAATTTCTCTAAATGTCTATGTTACGATTTAAAATATTAACAGAAATACAAGATCAAATACTTATGAAAATGATTCTCCCAGTGATAAATATGCATGTGTTTTGAACAGAGTCGGACTCGAAGCAGCTGTGGTGATCGGGACAGTGGTGTTACGAACAGAACAACCTGCACCATTAATCTACCAGTGTACTACAGTGGCACCACAGTAAGACAGAATCACACACACAGACACATAGACACATACACACACACATACAGACAGACAAACAGACACAAACACACACACACAGAGACATACTGACATACAGACACACACACACACACACACACACACACAGACATACAGACTTACACACACAAACACATACACACACACACACACATACAGACACACACTGTCAGAAATAGGGGTACAGTAGGAGTCCATTTCTGTCCCCCAAGGTACAATCTACACTAATGTACCCCATAGGGCTTATTATTGGACTTCAAGGTACATGTATGTACCTTTTTGAGGGTCAAAAAGGTACATATATGTTCCCAAACATTAAAAGGTACATATATGTACCGTTTCTTTTACAGGTTAAGGTACAATTTGTAGAGCCAGCCCTATGAAGACGAAGTCATAGCACGGTTATGCATGGTTCTTACCAGATTTGGGTAGTCCAGGGGCCAAAGAGTAAAAGTCCTGCCA
Source organism: Carassius carassius (assembly GCF_963082965.1). NCBI lineage: Eukaryota > Metazoa > Chordata > Actinopteri > Cypriniformes > Cyprinidae > Carassius > Carassius carassius. The sequence continues at coordinate 39,486,278 of NC_081761.1, forward strand.
TATTTTTGCTCCACCCATGAACTCAGCAGATGATTTCATCGGAGGAACCAAGTCATTCCTTCCAAGTCACAAACTAGTCTTGAGTCAAATCCCAAGCCCTCAAAGAGTTAAAGTTAATGAGATAATTAAGTGACTAATTAAATGAAGATGCGTTAGTGATGAACACCGGCTGTTTACAAACATCTCTGAAGAAAAGAGAAACACAAGAACTACAACTGACTTTAAGCACAGCCTTGGATGAAATCAATTAAAAGGAAAAAAAACTTTGCCACCATAATTGTGCTGAGTATTTGCTTCAGTTGAGCTCTTGAGCCTTTAAGCAGTTTTTATAAATCTGCTTCTAAACAATTGCATTATAGTCTCATTGTGACTATATGTTCTTCATATGTCACAGTTCTATCTTCTCCACAACACACGTGCAGAGCTACAGAGAGAGATCTAGCACAACAAGTCAAGAGCCCAACTAAACCAAACACTGATCTCCATGATGGTGGCATCATTTTAACCAATAAAACATCAACACCTGATCTTCTGTAATTCTCGATAACAGCAGGTGTTAATCAATAATGCACAATCATCATTTAATTAGTCACTTAATTATCTCATTAACTTTAAATGTTGAGGACTTGGGATTTAACTTGAGACTCGTTTGTGACTTGGAAGGAATGACTTGGTTCCTCTGGTGAAATCAGCTGCTGGACTTTTACTCTTTGGCCCCTGGATTTCCCACCTCTGTACAAAACTGGTGTCTTAAGGTACAAATCACAAGGGTACAAATTTGTACCCTATGCCAAGGGTACAAAAGCTTGAGGGTACAGCCCCAGTGACAAGCTATTGTACCCCTAAAGCAGGGATAGGCAACTCCGGTTCTGGAGGGCCACTATCCTGCAGAGTTTAGCTTCAGCCCTCATAAAAACTCACCTGCCTGTATCTATCTAGTAATCCTGAAAACACTGATTGCCTTGTTCAGGTGTGTTTAATTAGGGTTCGAGCTAAACTCTGCAGGACAGTGACACTCCAGGACTGAAGTTGCCTATCCCTGCCCTAAAGGTACAATTATGTACTTAATTTTCTGAGAGTGTACCCTTGGCATAGGGTACATAAAACATCAACATCTGATCCTCTGTAATTCTTAATAACAGCAGGTGTTAATCATTAATTCACAATCATCATTTAATTAGTCACTTAATTATCTCATTAACTTTAACTCTTTGAGGATTTGGGATTTGACTCAAGACTAGTGATGGCAAGATGAAGCCTCATGAAGCTTTAAGCTTTTCAGCCAAGTGGTTCACGAAAGGGTTAATTTCTGGAAACTTCATTTGCTCACAATACCACCTGGTGGCCAACGAGTGTAAAACAAGCATATATATTACAGACAGAGGTGTAAAGTCTAGGGGTCAGAAAGTAAAATGTCTGCCATATTTTTGTTCCAGTCATGAACTCAGCAGCTGATTTCATCAGAGGATCCAAGTCATTCCTTCCAAGTCACAAATGAGTCTCAAGTTAAATCCCAAGTCCTCAAACAGTTAAAGTTAGTGAGATAATTAAATGACTAATTAAATAATGATTTTGCATTAGTGATAAACACCTGCTGTTATTGAGAATCACAGAGGATCGGATGATTTATTGGTTAAAATGATGCCACCGTCACGGAGATCAGTGTTTGTTTTATTAAGGCTCTTGACCCTTTTAATAATTCAAAGTAATTTGCTTGTGGTTGTGTTACATAGTAAACTTTAACACATTGCTGAATTAAAACCTTGAGATAGCAGGTTAAATTGCTCTCTATTTCTTCTAAATCATTAAAATAAACATCATGAAGGTGTCTCTCTTTGTTTTGTTAAATGAAGTTCAGCTTTTACTGAACAACAAAAAAAGTCATATTAAACAAATATTATTGTAATTTTTAAATATTAAGGAAATAGTGTACAGGCTCAGCATTTTAGACATGAGCACTTATCATATGATCCTCAACAGTGGTGACAATAATTATTCATGCTACAATGCATGATGGGAGTTTTTACTATGGTGTTACCCAGCATGCACTTCAGAGTGAAGCATTTTGTTGATTGTCACCATTGTTGAGATTCATATGCTGGATCATGATGTCTGTGCGTCCTATTAGGACAAGGTTTCAAAAATTTATATTCATTACATACATTAGATTTCAAATTAATTCATTATAACTATTAAAGCAACATTAAGTCAATGTTAAACAAAATTGTTTTGAAAATAAACAGGCTGATGCCTAATAATTACTTCATCAAGTAAAACTAACTAGTAGCAATTTTCTGCACAGCACATGTACTTTTACAGAGAAATATCTAACACAAGAAGCCAAGGTCAAAAGCCCAACTGAAGCAAACACTGATCTCCATGATGGTGGCATCATTTTAACCAATAAAACATCAGCATCTGATCCTCTGTAATGCACAATAACGGCAGGTGTCATCAATAATGCACAATCATCATTTAATTAGTCTCTTAATTATCTCGTTAACTTTCACTCTTTGAGGACTTGGGATTTGACTCAAGACTTGTTTGTGACTTCGAAGGAATGACTTGGTTCCTCTGATGAAATCATCTGCTGAGTTCATGGGTGGAACAAAAATATGGCAGGACTTTTACTCTTTGGCCCCTGGACTTCCCACCTCTGGTTCTTACAGGGCTTTCAACCAAGGAGGTCCTTCAAAAAATATCAGAAGCAGGCATAGAAGTAACCGACGTATTCTGAGTCTATTCCATTGTTTTGGCAAATTAAGTATCTCTTTAACATAGACACCATGTGGATCCTTTTTCCTATGAGCGTCACTTTCATGCATACAGTGTCAAGGCTGATAAAAAAGGACTATACTGAAACCAGGAGATGAAATGGATTTTCAGGTAAATTACACTCACTCAGTAGATGATTGTTTCTATGTTACAGTTAGACATTGTTTTTAAACTGAAAAGGATTTAGTAAATTCAGATTTTAATTCAGCGTGTGTGTTAATATATATATATATATATATATATATATATATATATATATATATATATATATATATATATATATATATATATATATGTATATATATATAATCATATCTCATTATAGTTAACGATTGTACCCTTTTTTTAAGGGTGAGTTTCTTTACTGTTAAATAAAGGTACAAAATTGTCTCTTAAGGTACAAATCAACAAGGGTACAAAAGCTGTACCCTTGATGATACATCCCAAGTGACAAGCTATTGTATCCCCTAAAGGTACAATTATGTACTTTATTTTCTGGGAGTGCATACACAGACAGACAGAGTCCCACATAGCAACATTGTCTCGGCCCAGATCCAGCCCACATCTGGCACCCGTGGAAAGATGATCTGGCCCACATGCAGCACGGAATGATGGCACTTGGGCGGACCACTCCTGTTTGCCAGATTTGAGCCACAAGCAGGCCATAGCAATGCCACATGTCAGCCAAGAGTAAAGAAATTAACCAGAACTGGACCTTATCTGAGCCACAAAATCGGTTTATATATTAAATATGAATTTCAGCCTTAATAAGCCTGTTAACAAGCAGAATAACTGAAGTAAAGAAAATAACAGAAAAAGAGATAATCACAAGAACTACAACTGACTTCAGCCACAACCTTAGATGAAATCAATTGAAGATAAAAGAAGACATTAAATCTCTGGTGATCTCACCATAGGAGGATTAAACAACTCCACAAACTGCATTTACAGCTTCATTTATTACTAACCAGACTGACTTTATTTCTGTTGGACATCTACAAAAGTTTTATTGAGAATTAAGAAAGGTTTAACTCTAAGGTGTGTCACCATAACAGTGAATAGTGTTTCCATTAGTTGCACTCCTAACTCTTATTTTATCTTTAGTCTTTTTTGGCTGCTGTGACAGTGTGTTTGTTAAACACATTTGCGGCATCAAAGAAAGCTAAAGCGAATTGAGGTCAGGTGATGGCGGTTATCTGTTGATGATTTTATAATCCTCATGAAACATGCTGATTTGCTAACTTTTTTTAAATCTAAGAATTTTGTTAATATATTCACATCACAAACCATGTGTTTCTCCAGCATGAGGTCAAGCAATATTACAACAATCAGTTAGAAGTTTTTAACGATTACAGAAGAATTCAATCTATGATGACACACACAGACATCAACAGTCAGCACATGAATCTCAACAATGGTGACAATCAAATGTACCTTGCTGCAATGCATGCTGGGTATTAGCATAGTACAAAACTCCCAGCATGCATTGCAACATGAATAAATTATGCAGCTGAATTGTCCTATTATTATGTTTAATTCTAAATATTTGCTTATATTTTGCTTTTGTTTTTGTTGTGACAGTAGCTTTTCAGTGAAGTTCTGAATTGATCAGTTTATCTAAATATTTGATTTTTGATTGATTTGTAATATGAATGTATTACTGGAACAACATAATTGTTCGATTAAAAAAAAACATCAATGAACCATTGTACTTCCGACACTTGATATCATGTCACTCTAGCTTTTTTTGAAGCTGCAAATGTGTTTAACAAACACACTGTCACAGTGGCCAAAAAAGACAAACTATACAATAAGAGTTAAGAGCCCAACTAATGGAAACACTAATCACTGTTATGGTGAAACACATTAGAGTTAAACCTCTGTTAATTCTCAATAAAAAACTTTTGTAGATGTCTAACATAAATAAAGTCAATCTGGTTAGTAATAAGAGAAGCTGGTAGAGCTGTTTGTGGAGTTGTTTAATCCTCCTCTGCTGAGATCTTGAGAGATTTAATGTCTTCTTTTATCTACAGTTGATTTCATCTAAGGTTTTGGCTGAAGTCAGTTGTAGTTCTTGTGTTTCTGCACTTCTGTTTTTCTGTTCTCTTCTTTCCTTCAGTTATTCTGCTTGTTAACAAGCTTATTAAGGCTGAAATTACAACCCGAATTCCGGAAAAGTTGGAACGTTTTTTAAATTTTAATAAAATGAAAACTAAAAGACTTTCAAATCACATGAGCCAATATTTTATTCACAATAGAACATAGATAACATAGCAAATGTTTAAACTGAGAAAGTTTACAATTTTATGCACAAAATGAGCTCATTTCAATTTTGATTTCTGCTACAGGTCTCAAAATAGTTTGGACGGATCATGTTTACCATGGTGTAGCATCTCCTTTTCTTTTCAAAACAGTTTGAAGACGTCTGGGCATTGAGGCTATGAGTTGCTGGAGTTTTGCTGTTGGAATTTGGTCCGATTCTTGCCTTATATAGATTTCCAGCTGCTGAAGAGTTCGTGGTCGTCTTTGACGTATTTTTCGTTTAATGATGCACCAAATGTTCTCTATAGGTGAAAGATCTGGACTGCAGGCAGGCCAGGTTAGCACCCGGACTCTTCTACGACGAAGCCATGCTGTTGTTATAGCTGCAGTATGCGGTTTTGCATTGTCCTGCTGAAATAAACAAGGCCTTCCCTGAAATAGACGTTGTTTGGAGGGAAGCATATGTTGCTCTAAAACATTTATATACCTTTCAGCATTCACAGAGCCTTCCAAAACATGCAAGCTGCCCATACCGTATGCACTTATGCACCCCCATACCATCAGAGATGCTGGCTTTTGAACTGAACGCTGATAACATGCTGGAAGGTCTCCCTCCTCTTTAGCCCGGAGGACACGGCGTCCGTGATTTCCAACAAGAATGTCAAATTTGGACTCGTCTGACCATAAAACACTATTCCACTTTGAAATAGTCCATTTTAAATGAGCCTTGGCCCACAGGACACGACGGCGCTTCTGGACCATGTTCACATATGGCTTCCTTTTTGCATGATGGAGCTTTAGTTGGCATCTGCTGATGGCACGGCGGATTGTGTTTACTGACAGTGGTTTCTGAAAGTATTCCTGGGCCCATTTAGTAATGTCATTGACAATAATCATGCCGATGAGTGATGCAGTGTCGTCTGAGAGCCCGAAGACCACGGGCATCCAATAAAGGTCTCCGGCCTTGTCCCTTACGCACAGAGATTTCTCCAGTTTCTCTGAATCTTTAGATGATGTTATGCACTGTAGATGATGAGATTTGCAAAGCCTTTGCAACTTGACATTGAGGAACATTGTTTTTAAAGTTTTCCACATTTTTTTTACGCATTCTTTCACAGATTGGAGAGCCTCTGCCCATCTTTACTTCTGAGAGACTCTGCTTCCCTAAGACAAAGCTTTTATAGATAATCATGTTACAGACCTTATATCAATTAACTTAATTAATCACTAGATGTTCTCCCAGCTGAATCTTTTCAAAACTGCTTGCTTTTTTTGCCATTTGTTGCCCCCGTGCCAACTTTTTTGAGACCTGTAGCAGGCATTCAATTTTAAATGAGCTAATTAAGTGGATAAAAGTGTCAAATTTCTCAGTTTAAACATTTGCTACGTTATCTATGTTCTATTGTGAATAAAATATTGGCTCATGTGATTTGAAATTCCTTTCGTTTTCATTTTATTAAAATTTAAAAAACGTCCCAACTTTTCCGGAATTCGGGTTGTACTTCATATTTAATACATACAGATTTTGTGGCTCAGATAAGGTCCAGTTCTGGTTAATTTCTTTACTCTTGGCTGACATGTGGCATTGCTATGGCCTGCTTGTGACTCAGTTCTGGCAAACAGGAGCGGTCCGCCCAAGTGCCATCATTCCACACTGCATGTGGGCCAGATCATCTTTCCATGGGTGCCAGATGTGGGCCGGATCTGGGCTGACACAATGTTGCTATCTGGGGTATCAAATACACTTTTATTTGAACAATTGATAAACAGGTTATACACATGTGAAGCCAGGAATAATGTTGTTCTTCAGATAGTGACAATAAAACACAGACAATTCATTTAGAATTCAAGGTTTTCAATCTGTCAGTTCAGTTATTCCCTTGACATTGTTAACATCTTTCTACTATTTCTACTTTCTATGGATTCTATTGTTTTCTAGACTCAGTTTCTGGCAACTTTCCGTGTGACGAAATGTGAACACGACTGGTCTGACAGGATGGAGATGATGATCACTGCATACAGGTGAATAAAGCTTAAATGGTGTTTTCATTTGAGCAAAGATTATAACAAATATTGCTGCAAACAGCAATTGCCAGGGTTCAAGCATTTTAAGACCTTTGAGTGATTATAGACATTTCAAGATGATTTTATGCAAAAAGTCAAACAAAAATAAATAAATAAAATCGCCAAAAAACATTCTTTAATGATTTATCACTTTTTGGCCAATTGGTGGCGTTACTCCCAAATTAATCTGGTGTAGTTCTCTAGAGGAAATGACTACACTGTAAAACCCCACAAGTTAACTTAACTCAAACCGTTTGAGTAAACCGATTGCCTTGACTGTAAAACCAGACAAGTAAACTTAACTCAAACCGTTTGAGGAAACCGATTGCCTTAAACCATTTAAGTTGAAAAAACTAACAGTTATGAGTACTGTGAACTTAATTCAGTTGAGTTCACTGAAAGAAGATATACATTGCATTTAAGTAATGTGATTAAAGTAAGAGTGATAATTGTGAATTAGTGATTAACAGCTGCTGTTAACAAACAGAATCACTTAAGAAAAGAGAAACACAAGAACTACTACAACTGACTTCAGACACAGCCTTAGATGAAATGAACTGAAATAAAATATATGAAATCTCTCAAGATCTGATTAAACAACCCCACAAACAGCATCACCAGCTCCACTTATTAATAACCAGACTGACTTTATTTCTGTCAGACGTCTACAGAAGATCTTATTGAGAATGAACTAAGGTTTAGATGTTGATTTATTGTTTCATTTGAAGTAACCATGTTTGCTTTAGTTGGGCTCTTGACCCTTGACTTCTGTCTTAGTTCTTTTTCTGGCTGTTGGGACCTTTTGTTTCTAAAACATATTTGTTCTAAATCAAAAGCCCAGAAAAAGTATCATCAAGTGTTACACAAAAACACAAAGACTGCTTTTATCCAAAGCAACTTACAGTGTTTTCAGGCAAACATTTTTTTCCTAACCTGTACCTAGGTGTTAGTTGTTATATTGTATATTGGTGAAGGTAATCATTCGTTATTGAAGTGCTTGGAGTCTAATCTCTGATGAAATAAGTGTTGTGTAATTAGTTGGATTGATTATAGTAAAAATTATTCTAAGAGCCAGTGGTTCTGTTATAACCAGTTAATATAAAGACTTTCTAAACTGTGTGGTCTTCTATGACGTCAATTAGTCACACACAGACATCAATAATCAGCATATGAACCTCAACAATGGTGACCATAAAAAAAACATGCTGCAATGCATGCTGGGAGCTTTGGATGAGTTTTGTACTACAATAGTACCCAGCATGCATTGCAGCATCTTTTTTTATGGTCACCATTGTTGAGGTTCATATGCTGATTATTGATGTCTGTGTGTGACTAATTGCTGTCATAGAAGCAAGATCTATCAGCACAAGATAATTGAAACGTTCTTTTTGACTGATTATGACAGAAACCCTGGCTTTTTTAATGTTTTTTATTGTAAACATCAGAACTAATTATAGAACACCTATTTAGTCAGATATTTGACTCTCAACAAAACCATAATTGATGATTGGCATCAACATAAAGCTGTATAACAACCAATACTTGATAATAGTCTCTCTATGATTTCGAGTTATAACAAACATATCTAAAACACATGGTTACAACAATCAGAGAAAAATAAACTGAGACAGAAGTCAAGGGTCAAGAGCCCAACTAAAGCAAACACTGATCTCTAACATGGTTACTTCAAATGAAACAATAAATCAACATCTAAACCTTAGTTCATTCTCAATAAGATCTTCTGTAGACGTCTGACAGAAATAAAGTCAGTCTGGTTATTAATAAGTGGAGCTGGTGATGCTGTTTGTGGGGTTGTTTAATCAGATCTTGAGAGATTTCATGTATTTTATTTCAGTTGATTTCATCTAAGGCTGTGTCTGAAGTCAGTTGTAGTAGTTCTTGTGTTTCTCTTTTCTTCAGTGATTATGTTTGTTAACAGCAGCTGTTCATCACTAATGCTCAATCAGCACTTAGTGAATCATTTAATTACTTAATTGAAAAGTTTTTAAACGTACATGGTTTAATTCAAAACAATCAGTTTACTCAAACGGTTTGAGTTAAGTTAACTTGTCGGGTTTTACAGTGTACTACCGTATGGGTTCGGGTCTATATTTTAAATGATCAGCCGGGTCCGGGTCGGGTCCGAATCTATTACTTCGGGTCCCGGGTCTGTTTAACATTGTGTGTAATACCCGTGCAATCAGATTCATCGGACTCGGAGAACACCCGGCCGTGATTAGACACTGCTTGTGTTTTTGGTAACTTGCAACTTTTAAAATTAGGAAAAGAAAAGTCTAAACCAAAAAAAAGTGGTCTCTCTCTTTCTCTGCCGTTAGAAGCAGAGTGCGCAGCATGCATGGTAATAATGCTTGCAGACTTGACACACTCATATTTAATATATTTCAAATCAGCAACTAAATCTGAGTTTTATTTTTTTCGCAGCAGTTTTATTGACTTATAATTGCAATTTAAGGTGGAATATGTGACAGTTGGGTCCAGTCGGGTCTGTGTCTTCCCGGCTGGTTCGGGTCCAGCTTTCAAATAATAAACTGGTCCGGGTCGGGTCCGGGTAGGCATTTCTCGGATCTACATGGGTCCGGGTCCAGCTTTTGAAATAATAGACGGGTCCAGGTTGGTTCGCTGTAGTACATTACGGGTCTCTTTCGGGTTTGGGCACGAATTTTTGGAACCGTGAAGACCTCTAGTGATGACACACTGAGTTTAGTGTCAATATGAAAGTGTATTCCAATGAAACCATCCATTTTGGCATTTTTCTTATCTCCTGACCACTAGGTGGCACTGTGTTGAATTTGTGCAGGTAATCACAGGACATGATTGTCATTAAAAATTTCAAGTTTGGTCTGAATACGATAAAGATTTGAGGTGATATAGCCTTATGTCCACTTTGGCGAGCATATGAACGAGCATTGCTAAACGACAGTGAGCACAACTGGAGCTACATGTGCAAAACTCTGCACTACCAAAAGTCACCTGAGCTAAACAGTTCACATCACCTGCAAAACTCATTCCAAGCAATACAACTCTTAACACATGGCTCAAAACAGGCTCAGTGCAGCCAAACACTACACACAACCCTCACTGAGATAACACACACCGTCACTCAGAACACACCGAGAGGAGAAACACTGCACACACTCCTCGCTGAGATAACACACACTGTCACTCAGAACACACCGAGAGGAAAGACACTACACACAACCCTCACTGAGATAACACAAACACTGTCACTCAGAACACACTGAGAGGAAAAACACTAGCATCAAACACCATCTTTACAGTTTGAACAGTTTCAATGACTACATATGAAGTAATATTTTCTTTAAAAAAAAGAGCAACATTCTTTCACATGATTTACATTTTTAGAACATAACAATTCTTTAAAGTAAATGAAAATTAGCAGTTTGCTTCAATAGTCTGTAGTAATTTACTGAATTACAGTAATGAGAAAAAAAGGTAGAAACTAAAACTACATACTGTAATTCAAACAAATGATTTTCAGGGCTAATCCTGAAATTGTAATCAGCAGTGTTTGAAAGGCACAAGGCTAAAATCTATTTCTATTCTGAATGTGTGCTTCACAGTTTTGACAGCAGTGTGTTAGCGTTTGAACAAAGTGCTGTAAATCCACAGTGTTGTGCAGGTTGTGGTTAAAGTCGTGGGATAAGTGTGTACTGTAGAGTTTTGAAAACTGTGTTCAAGCAATGAAAAACTAGAGTTTGGTCCACATGAACTGCTGCTGTGCAGACTGTAGTTAGAGTTTTGCACATGTAATTCCAGTTGTGCTCGCTGTCGTTTAGCAATCGACAAAAACTATTTAAGCATGGTTAGGTCTATCAAAAAACTATTAAAAAAACATCTAAAGACTCATCTTTTTCACCAGCACTTAACCAACTAATACTAGCACTTACATTTTCTTTTCTTGTCTATCATATTCTTATAAAAAAATTCAATAAAAATAAAAACCCTGGCTACGTGTTCTGTACTAGACTAACTGAGACTTGTCATGGCACATGTATACTGTTGTTGTTCTCTTGTTGATCTGATTGCTTCTATTGTTCTCATTTGTAAGTCACTTTGGAAAAAAAGTCTGCTAAATAATTAAATGTAAATGTAAATGTGATAACTCTTTGTTTTGTAACTTTTTGTATTAATACTAGTGAAAATCAACCATGTTTGGCAGGCATGTCTTTTGAGATACACCAATCTCCTCATTAAAAATGATTTCACCTTGGACAAAGACACTGCTTTCCTAATTTTAAGTCAAGTCTATTGGGTGTGTAGTTACAGTCATTTTCAAGGACAATGGAACTTCAACTTTGTTTTGAGAACTTTTTCCAATAAGACTCCAGATAACTTTTTTGCCTTGTCTGGTTCCGATTGGGTTAAAAACATAGGAATAGTTTACAAAAGTCTGTTTTGTGAAAAGCTCAAAATGGCAGAAAAAGCTTCATTACAAAAATGTTCATCTTGAGTCTGCTACAAACGTCTAGGAGTTATGAGTGTTTTTCCATTTTCAATCACTGTAGTGCCTCCTATTGGCCGACTGGTTGAGTCTTTGCCAGTCTCTCCTCAAATTTAGACCTACCATCTGGCCAAGTTGCAAGTCTCTATGCCATATGGTTTTGTCTGTACAATGTTTTACAGCAGAATAATAATAATTATCCTTAGAGTTACAATAGGGGTTTTGGTGCTTCATGCTTGAACCGCTAATAATTCTGATCCGTGTTGTGAAGGTTAAGAGGAATGACTTAATTGCATTTCATGTTCATCTGTGAGTAAATTCTGCATGTTTGTTCACAGTGATAACAATGGTAACATGAGTGATACGGTGGTGAGGAAGAGTGTCCCGGTGCAGTTCTCCGTTGATCTGGCGATCAGTCTGTGAGTCACATTTATCATAACATCTGTCCTTCTTGGTCTGCTCTTCATCTCTGAATGATTGAAACTCAAACCTAACACCATGACTACACCTGACGTGAGACGTGTGTTTGACACGTTCAGTGAAGACATCCTCATGGACATACCTGGTGTAAATATCTAGCTATGTTCATTCTTTTACTAACTAACTCTCTTGTAGTTTCTATTTTAACAGCCTTATTGATGACAAAAAACAGCATTGCATTGGTTTCATCAGCAGTTACAAACACAGTATGATCAAAGACAATACTATAATAAACAAGAAAACAATAATAAAACTATTACTAATCTGTTTGTTACTGTTTGTCAGAGTGGCTGAAGACTCTGTGACGTATCTGAACTTCTCTCTGGAGGACAGAGGTCCAAAACCTCTCAACATCAACTACAGGGTCAGAGAGTCAAACAACCCAGACAGCTAGCAACTGCTTGCTGTCTGGGAAACATCTAAAGTTTTCCTCAAATACAGCATTTATTTCTTGTTACATTACAATGATCTATCTGAGAACTAGAGTACAAATGTGACACAAGGTGCTTCAGATGGATCATATTGCTGTATCTGTCTGTTTGCAGGTGGAGAATCTGGGTTTTAAAGGTCTGCCAGTGTCGGTCATGTTCACCCTGCTCTGTCAGACTACACATGTGATTTTAAGACCTCACAGCTTCAGCATGCATGAGGTGCATCAATCGCTCATCAGCTTATACCATCAAATCATCATCTATTTATTGAATAAACCTCTTCTGTTCTTCTCTCCAGAACTTGCTGCAGTGCAACAAAACAGATCCACAGGTAAGAGATCATAGAGCCCTTTTGCAACTGTTATTAAAATGATCATTCACCTAACACTAATTTTTCTGTCATAATTTATCTCATCCTCATGCTGTTCCAAACCACTGACTAACATACAAGAGGACATCTCTTAAAGTGTTAGTTCACCCAAGAATGAAAAAAGCCCATGTATTACTCACCCTCAATGCATCCTAGCCCTACCTGCCATTAAAACAGTCTGGAAGACTAAAGACAAATTTAAATATAACACTGATTGGATTCACATGTAAGAAGGTAGGGTGGTTTTGGCGCAGTGGATAAGACACATGCTTTTGGTGTGAGAGACCCAGGTTCGAATCCACTGTGAGACACCAATGTGTTCCTGAGCAAGACACTTAACCCCTAGTTGCTCCAGAGGTGTGCAACCTCCGACATATATAGCAATTGTAAGTCGCTTTGGATAAAAGCGTCAGCTAAATGAATAAATGTAAATGGAAGTCATATACCCCTAGGATGCCTTGAGGCTGAGAAAATAATTTTCTTTTTGGGTGAACTATGCCTTTAAAATATCTTCTTTTGGTGAATATATTTTCTGAAGAAATGATCCCTTTAATATCAGATCACATGCAGTCACAGTAAACACGTCTAAAACACATCTCATTCTCCACTTCTGCCCCCTTGATTCTATTGTTTCAGGATGGTCACTACGGGAAGTTTGAGTGTCCTCCGTTTTATCTGAAGGAATTTTCAGCAGTTCACTTTAACCTGACAGCAGACGCAGAACTCCAGAACGTGAAGGAATACGAGAGCGTGAGTGAAGAACACACATCTGAACTACAGAACTGCACAATCACACATGACACATGCATCCACAGACACACACATGATGTCATGCATCTGACAAAAGCAGGATGTTTAAGAGTTATTAAGTTTAAAAGCTTATGTTGATCCCAAACTGTTTCTTCTGCTGTAGAAATATTCCTTCTACGAGTTCAGGAGGGATTCTGTGTTCAACATCACTGCTGAGCTCCACTACAACACAAAGCGCTACAAGCAGAAATCTACCGGACTGGAGGTGAATCCACATCAGACATGAACCAATAATTAGCTGTTCTTTTATGTCACTGTAGCAAATTTCTTGTGTAGGAAGGAAGAGGAAAGGTTCGGCTTGACTGCTGACGGTTGTTTTTATTCTCATATAATCAGATCAAACAGATAGCTGTGCACACAGCACATAAACATAAACACAGTCGTGTAATCACTTTCACTTTCATTGAAGTTTCCAGCTCAGTCAGGATCTCACCAGTCAGCAGTCCTTCTCTCTCTCACACACTCCTGTTTCTCCTGGCATTATATAAGTGTGCAATACCTGGAGGTCACTGACATAACACTTCATCTACAGCAATATCGTTGACTTGATTGCAAATAAATGCACAGACACTATTTAACTGAACAGAGATGACATCACTGTATCCAATGATGAACTGCCTTTAACTATCATTTTTGCATTATTGACACACTGTTTTCCTAATGAATGTTGTTCAGTTGCTTTGACGCAATGTATTTTGTTTAAAGCGCTATATAAATAAAGGTGACATTGACATTGACATAACCTGCAGTCATTTTCGCGGTTTCAGAGCCTTTAAAATGAATCATACACTGATGAAGCTTCTACTAGAACATAATGAAATATTTGGCATTTGGAAAGCTGATGTTGTGCTTGTGCTGCCCTGTACAGATGAGCAGCTGTGTGTGTGATTATCAGTGTCAGTCTGAACTCACAGCACAGACCTGCAGCTCATGAGCTCGTCTGACAGTTAGAGAGGAACACTGTTCTATCACTTTTTAACTAGAAAATGTTGCTTGTTCTTTCAGCAATACAATCTCCACAGATCCCAGGTACCCGCTTTCTTATTTCTTCAGTAATTAATTCATTTGGTTTATTTAAAAGTATGGGTGACCATATGAGCCATTTTCCCAGGACGCATTCTTGCCAGGATTTCTATATTGCCTAAAACATCCAAAGTAGTTTGACCAATAACATGCAGGTATTGTACATAATCGACCAATCGTGGCATGTGAGAAGGTGAGATCTACAGAGAACAATCAAAGCAATGCAAATACATGTAGCCTACATGTTAGGTGTGTATGTTCGTTCGTTCAACCTGAAGCATTGCTGCGCACTGATCATTGTATGACACCAAAGTCTGCTCTGCTCTCTATAGCTCTTATAAATGTCATACAATGATCATTCTGCACAGTGCACACATCCAAAACCGGGATATTTTCGGCAAAATAGAAATCCTGGCAAGGACGCGTCATGGGAAAATGGCACATATGGTCACCCTATTTAAAAGATGATCATCATCTTAAGTGTACATCTGAACCGTTATATCTCTGTACAAATAGAAGTGTTTTGATAAGTGAAAATTTGTTTTTATTTTCTTTCTACTTATTTTAAATAATATATTTCTATCACTACCAGAGGTGGGTAATCCAGGGGCCAAAGAGTAAAAGTCCTGCCATATTTTTGTTCCACCCATGAACTCAGCAGCTGATTTCACCAGAGGAAGAAAAAATCCCAAGAAGTCAATCTTGAGTCAAATCCCAAGTCCTCAAAGAGTTAAAATTAATGAGGTAATTAAGTGACTAATTAAATGATGATTGTGCATTAGTGATTAGCATCTGCTGTTATTGAGAATTACAGAGGATCAGATGTTGATGTTTTGTTGGTTAAAATGATTTCACCATCATGGAGGTCAGTGTTTGGTTTAGTTGTGTTCTTGACCCTTGACTTGTTGCGTTAGATATGTCTCTGGAGCTCTGCATGTGGTGTTATGGACAAGAGAGTACTGCGATATATGAAGAACATGTATTCACAATGAGCTGATTTAGTTACATCTAAAAAAATTTTTTTTTCCACATGTTTAGGTTTTGAATAATCCCAGTGAAACTACAGCATAGACAAAAAAAAACATTGTTCTAATATTTTCAGAGAGTGCATCCAAAGTGCACACACAAAGCAGTGAACTTGAAATTCTTTATTTTAAAATTATAATCAAGAAATTTTAATTAAGATCACACAGTTATCAAAAGCATAAGCTACCTATTAGATCAAGACTTGAATCAGCATCACACAAATGTTTGCTGTAAAACAATAATGCAACTGCATAGAAGCAAATTGATTTAAAACTGCTTAAAGGCTGAAGGGATCCACTGAAGCAAATACTCACCACAAATATGGTGGCACAGTTTTTTTTTCTTCCAGTTGATTTCATCCAAGGTTGTGCTTAAAGTCAGTTGTAGTTCTTGTGTTTCTCTTTTCTTCAGTGATGTTGATTGTTAATGGCAGGTGTTAATCATTAATGCATTAATGCAATCTTAATTTAATTAGTCACTTAATTATCTCATTAACTTTAACTCTTTGAGGACTTGGGATTTGACTCAAGACTTGTTTGTGACTTGGAAGGAATGACTTGTTTCCTCCTCTGGTGAAATCTGCTGCTGACTTTATGGGTGGAGCAAAAATATGGCAGGACTTTTACTCTTTGATTCCTGGATTACCCACCTCTGATCACTACTTCTATACATTTTATGTATACGCTCAGTGTATTTTATGTGTTTATGTAAAGTATAAAACCTTACTAGTGCCAGTGGTTGTGATGATTTTCCTCAGACTGCAGTGAAGGTGGAGTTTGTCGTTCCTCCCAGTCGAATGCTGATTGTTGGCACTGGTGTAGTGGGCGGGTTTATCCTCCTCATTATCATATTGATCCTTCTGCTGAAGGTAAGAACCAATCAAGTCACCTTGCAGTTGATCTCATCATTCACCTCTCAAATTCTCAATCCAATTTGTGTGTGTGCGTGTGTAGCGTGGTTTTTTTACAGTAAAGCCCCACGAAGTGTATGAAAATAGGATGGTGGTTCTCATCAACTTCAGCACTAAAGAAAACTGATGTCTAAGTCAGTGTTTTAAAGAAGGCCTCAAGATTCTTTTTTATGTTAATGATGTTTTATTGGTCCAGATTTATGTCAAAGTTTTCTTCATTTTCAGTGTGTTCAGTATGTTTACTTTAAGGATGTTAAGCGTGTGTTGCAATGGCTTTTCTACTTTTTCTTTCCAGTGTCTTTGTAGTTTATTTATAATATCCTAAGTTACATACATGTTATGGTGTGTTTTTTTTCTATTACAAAGTTTTTAATTTTGTAGTTTTTATTCAGTTTAAGTCTTTGACAATCTTTTTTTAAGCTTTGTCTGTCTTTTTCTCAAATCTCAAAGAAAAGTGTTCTGTGAGTAACCTTCATACTGAGTATTAGTGTTCATCTTAAGACAATAAATAAATAAATCATTGTATTAATCTGTAATAAAATAAAACAAATAAGCAAATTATAAGTAAAAGGACTACTAAATATAATAGAACAAAGACACAAATAAAACAGTGTTTAAAGTAAGAAATACTGGTCAAGTCACTTTATTTTTAAGTGCTTTTAACCATACAGATTGTGTCAAAGCACTTTACAGTATTAAATAAAATAGTCTGTCAATACTGCAAAATGACAACACTAAACACTCATCTATCAGTTACAGGCAGTTCATAATTGAATTCAGTGATGTCATAACCAAAACTCCATCGGTGACAGAATGGAGAAAAAAACCTTGGGAGAAACCAGGCTCAGTTGGGGGGCCAGTTCTCCTCTGACCAGACGAAACCAGTAGTTCAATTCCAGGCTGCAGCAAAGTCAGATTGTGCAGAAGAATCATCTGTTTCCTGTGGTCTTGTCCTGGTGCTCCTCTGAGACAGGTCTTTACAGGGGATCTGTATCTGGGGCTCTAGTTGTCCTGGTCTCCACTGTCTTTCAGGGATGTAGAGGTCCTTTCTAGGTGCTGATCCACCATCTGGTCTGGATACGTACTGGATCTGGGTGACTGCAGTGACCCTCTGATCTGGATACAGACTGGATCTGGTGGCTACGGTGACCTCGGAATAAGAGAGAAACAAAACTAATGATGTAGCAAGTACATCAGGTGTTATAGGAAGTGTTCCCGGTTCCGGTTAACCTAATTAATGCTGCCTAAAAATCCTTTAATAGATTTGAATATTAGAAATGTGTAGTGTGTAAACCAGGTTAAAAAGATGGGTCTTTAATCTAGATTAAAACTATAGAAATTGAATCAAATATAAAATAAACTGCATTGTCTTCACTGTCACTTTAAGACCTAATGCACTTATCTAATATTAGCATACCTGAACTACAGCACTATTAGCATCTAATTTTCTCTGAAAAGACTCTGTTTATGTGAATACTCACCAAGACAGGCATTTTAAGATGCGAATGTTTATTTGATGATTCAAGTGCAGTAAGCCAGAAGAAGACCTCAATTTGGTTCTCAGAAACAGCATGAACAAATCCCACTGGGCAAAGTTACGTCCAGTGGACGTCTTTTTATGTCTTTGCAGACGTTGAAAAGACGTCCACTGAGAAGCCAGAATGAAAGTTTTCATGACGTCTTTTTTTGACGTCTTCTGTACGTCCGATTTAGACGTTCACAGAACCTCCTTACAAGGTTAAAAACTAGTTCAAAAGTGGTCAGTGGAAATATTTTCAACATCATTTAAGGTTCATTTAGACATAATTTATACTGTTTCTGGACCAAATCAACACTCTCGGGATGCATTAGATTTAGACTCGTGTTATTTCAATGTAATTTCCAGACACTGTGTTTGTCCTAAAATCAAGAAAATAAAATAATCTTCATGAAATAATGAAATAACTGATGATTGAGCTTGTGGTAAAATCAACTGCAAATCTCTGAAGATCTCAGCAGAGGAAGATCAAACATCTCCACAAACATGAGAATCATTAGATTGACTTTATTTCTGTCAGACATCTAGAGAAGCTCTTATTGAGAATTAACAGAGGTTTAAATGTTGATATATGATTCATTATAAGTCACCATTGTGGTGGACAGTGTTTGGTTTAGTTGGGATCTTGGTCCAGCTACTTCTTCGATTAGCCTGTCTCTGACTGTCATCACATATTAAGCACCTGAGGTTATGAAGTTAGCGTTATTTTTTATTTCGTTTATATCCCCCAAGCCTTTTAAATCTACAATACAGAAACCAAGAGCAAAATACTTACTTATTTTGAAGATGGACAAAATGCATGCAACTTAAATATTTTGAGTAAAAGCATCATGTACTCAAACACGTACATCAAGATTCCTGATATGCATCACAACAATGGTGACAATCAAAACCGCTTCATAGCACAAACTCATCCTTATTTTCCAGACTTTTTTGTTTTGATTGTAACCATTGATGTGATGCATATCCAAAATCTTGCATTTTGTAAAAAATGTGTAATTTTTTTTTTTTCAAGATCTCTATCCAAGAAAATAAATATAGTTGCAACAAAACACTTATATCTTATTTTGCTATAATTTTGTCAGCATTAACAGTAAGACACTAGCACTTCAGCTCAATGCTCTCTGCCACAATAAGAGTGCATTAAAACACACGTTTACAACAGCCAGAGACAAGCTAACACAAGTATGAGGACCAAGATCCCAACTAAACCAAACACCAATATGAATCAACTATCAACATTTAAACCTCTGTTAATTCTCAATAAGAGCTTCTCTAGATGTCTGACAGAAATAAAGTCAATCTAATGAGTGAAGCTGTTTGTGGAGATGTTTGATCCTCCTCTGCTGAGATCTTCAGAGATTTAATGTCTTTGATTTGCAGTTGATTTTACCACAAGCTCAATCATCAGTTATTTCATTATTTCATTAAGATTATTTTATTTTCTTGATTTTAGGACAAAGACAGTGTCTGGAAATTACATTGAAATAACACGAGTCTAAATCCTGATAGTGTTGATTTGGTCCAGAAACAGTATAAATGATGCCTAAATGAACCTTAAATGATGTTGAAAATATTTCCACTGACCGCTTTTGAACTAGTTTTTAACCTTGTAAGGAGGTTCTGTGAACGTCTAAATCAGACGTACAGAAGACGTCAAAAAAAACGTCATAAAAACTTTCATTCTGGCTCCTCAGTGGACGTCTTTTCAACGTCAGCAATGACATAAAAAAGACGTCCACTGGACGTAACTTTGCTCAGTGGGAAAAGCTGACATACAATAAAGTCCTCTGGGGAATGCCTTCAGCGTGACCTGTGTCTGAAGCATACATCTAAAAACATTGGCCAGTGAAAGCCTATGACATCATTACCCAGCGGGATCATAATATAAATGGGCACCGAGCAACAAATTGTACTGGATCTGTATTTGATGATGTTGGTAATATTTTACCTTACAAACGATTTATGTAACTCCATAATTTTCCAGTCCCATCAAAGTAATATAATACTTAAATAAAAACAGTTAATTAAAAATCACCTCAAGTTTAGTAAAGTACAGCTTTACTTCTAAGATCGATACTATTAGAGATAAAATTGTAACCATGCAACCTTCTGCTACACTATCGCATCAGACAGTGCACTATAGACACCCTAAAGGAAAAGTTCCACTCATTCTCTACTATAGGAAAGAACATTTTTTATAAACTTGTTAAATCATCTAAACCAACAACATGTATGTTAGACCATATACCATCTAAGCTCCTAATAGATGTGCTTCCAGAAGTCATAGATCCTCTTCTGACTATTATTAATTCCTCATTGTCATTAGGATGTGTCCCCAAAACCTTCAAACTGGCTGTTATGAAGCCTCTCATAAAAAAACACACAACTTGACCACGAAGAAATAGTTAATTATACACTGATCTCAAATCTCCCTTTTCTGTCCAAGATACTAGAAAAGGTATATTCATTCTTAGAGAAAAATGGTATCCATGATGATTTCTAGTCAGGATTCAGATCGTATCATAGTAGTAAGACTAATAGACAGCACTCCAGGAGGATATCCCATCAATTCAGCAAAACAGCAGTGACACTCTGAGCCTGTGGCAGGGGATACAGACCATTACAGACTACAAGCCCCCACCACGGACCTGTGACAGCAACATCTCTCTACTGAACGAGCTGAACACCTTCTTCGCTCACTTTGAGAAACAATACAGCACCACTGCACAGAAGACTCCACCTCCTCCCGGTGACCAGGTGATGATGCTGACCCCAGACAGTATGAGGAGATCCTTTAACAGGATCAATGCACGCAAAGCTCCGGGTCCTAACAACATCCCTTGGCGTGTACTGAGAGACTGTGCAGCAGAACTCACTGATGTCTTCACAGACATTTTCAACATCTCACTTAGTCACCCAGATAGCAAAATTCATCTGGGCCAGATCTGGCCCAGCCACGTCGTAAGTTCTGGGCCAGATCCGCGCAACAGACCTGGGCCGGTGTCTTTTGGCACAACGGGCCAATACCGGCATGGATCCGTTTTTCCTCATCCGGACCAGAACTGGGCCAACTCCGGATTCCTTCATGGCAATTTTGCCCAAATGTGGGCCAGATCTGGTCCAGTTCTGTTTTGGATCTGGTCCAGAACCATGCCAGATCAGGGCCAGCTCATTTTGTAGACCGTACACCCCCCCCCCCCCCCCACACACACACACGCATGCCCCCCCCCCCCCCCCAACCCCACCCACCCACACACTCTCTCTCTCTCTCTCTCTCTAAAGTAGTATACATACAGTATCTAGAATTTAAAGAATCTTGTCATATATATTATCTAATATCTTATGGTCTTATGCCACTGAATATTTTTCTTTAGATTTTAACATGAAATGCTTAGGCAATTAAAAGTTGAAAGTACTACTTTAGATAGACAATTAATGTACTTAACACTTTTTTACACTAAAATACCACCTGAAAAATTAGTGTTAGAACTAACTCACAGCCACTACTTCACAATAATCATGCATTCAAAAAAAAAATTGGAAACAAAATTTTAAAACAGTGGTAAATAATAATAATAATGATATGTTTATTTTATATAGCATATTTCATACAACTCAAGGTCGCTTTACAATGGTGTACAAATAAACATGACATAGAAACATGACAGAAATTATAAAAATAAACTGAGAATGGTAACATAATAGAAGTCAGGGAAACAAGTGACAAAAAGATACGTTGCTCTTCTTTCTCGAGTAGAAAAGAGGCAGCAAAAAGCTGCATGCATCAAAAAAAATTTCATATTATGAACCGCAAACCCATCATGAACCAAACAGAACAGGTAGCAAAGCCATGGAATAACAAACCCATTCACATGTGCGATTTAATTCCCATGAGGCATCTGCAAACAAAAGACCAAGAAGAAAGCTGTTAGTTTTGTTGAGATCTATTGAAGCACTGTTCAGAGACAGTCACAGATTAGTGATTGACTATAAATGGACCTATATAGACTAAGTTGAGTTACATTGTCTGTATTTGGGCTATTTTGCAAAATATAGAACAAAATAATATAATATCATGACACTGCATTTTTTTAATTTGTAAAGTAGTCTTTATTTAAGAAAAAACAGTAGATACTCTGAATGGTACATGTAATTGTACCATTTAATGATAAATCTAACTGCTGTGACAATCAACATATTTCTTTGATTGGCCATTGCTTTGACATGCTCAACATATGTCTGTGGTCGGCTACAATGATTAACGTGTGAAATACATGTTGTCTTCAGCGAAGGCTTAACTGATAGATGGATCCTGCGTTCCTAATGCTAGGTACACACAAAAAGATAATCGGGCTGATTTTGGGGCCGATATCCCCCTTCCGACAATCCTAGCTGTGTCCTGATTATCTTGATGGTTCTACAGATTATCTTATCATATTTTCTCTTGGTGTGAGGTGTGTTAAGAGTGTCCAAATCTGATCGGAAGAATGTCGGACCCGCCCTGATCGTGAATCATAAATATTCAACATGTTTAATATTTATGATCAGAAATCCTGATGTGTGGGGGGAACCCCGAGGACAAACACATGCACGCTCTGGAGATTATCACGTGAAACTAAACAATATCCAATCAGAAAGCGAGACGATGGAAGACCGAAGCAGGCATGGCGCAGCTCAAAGTGAAATCGATGTGGACAGCAAAGATAGAAGATCAGCTTGTTGATTTGTGGCAACAGCACGAATGTTTCTACAGCGTGCCGGGTAAAACGTTTCCAAATTAGGAGCTTAGTAGTCTGGGGAAGTTTGAGATGTTTATTGCACACATTTTGTTTTTCAACAGGAGCTGTAAGGAGTAACCTGTCCTCTACCGGAGCAGCAGATACTGACATAGATTCTTACGCCATCCGTCGGTTTAATCTTGCCTCTGATCGTGGCAGCGGCCGGAAAGAACGTGAAAGAGCCAAAGAGGCATTAACTGAGGTAAATTTCCGATATAAACAGCATAAGAGGCTTTCGCATTTTACTAGCCATCAGGGTGGTTTCCCGAGAACTAATGGTCACCTTATCCTGGGTACACACCAAAAGATTTTTTACATTTTATACGATTTTTAAAATGTGATAGACCACAAGCGTGGGGACAAAAAAATCTTAGATATAACCGTTTTGCTCCTATAGTGTGTGGTGTGCCATGATGTGACAAAGACAGCACACCACACACAAACAGATTTTCAACCAGAGTCTCGACTGTGAACACAGCGAACACTGTGAAAGTACGATGATAGTGTATGGTCCAAATCTATAGAAGTAACACTTAGTTTGGATTTTGTCTTTGGTATATAAAACTTCAGATGACATAGATTAATATAATAATAACTAAACCATGGCATTTATTTCAGTTCTATTTCATCAGGCGGAGCTAATAATCATACATTATAACCATATATTACAACAAATCAGATGTTTTAATCTTAGATTAATTTAATCTTTTTTACATTTACATCACTAATGTGTTAAAAATGTAGAAATACAGGCAAAAACCATGTTTGTGTCAAAACACTGCTTGTATGCAGACAGTTAGTCTACTCAGACTCAACAAACATGACCGACCAGCTTCAGCAGCTCTGTTTGTTTGAGAACAGCTAGACTGGTGCATCAACTACACCACGCTAAACGTCTAATACACTTTTACACTAAGAACAGTAGAGCAGAAGCCCCTCCCATTTCTGAATGTCCATAAATGACTGTGTTTCTTCCCTGAACTTTGGTTAAACCACACCCAGGTTTGTTAAATATCACTATTATGACCCAGTAAATGAAAGTGCACACAGGTATGTCTTGTCTAAGATTGTGTCTCAGTAATCCAAACTGTGTTTGGAGCACTTATTAAATGTTCCTGTTACTGAACACACTGAGCTCGGGTCAAGTTCAGGAACAGTTTCACGAGATCCAGGGAGCAGGAAATCTGCAGAAGTGAAAGTGTGACGTTAAACTCTCCACAGAAACGACCTGCCCACATCAGCGTCTGCTTCAGTGTTTGTCTGATAGTGAGCTTTCAGCTTATCTGTGCTTCTACAGGAAACAAACCCAGGCTTTATATATACATGACGTAATCAGAGAGGTATGATCTCATTTTCTCCCACTTGTGAAATAAATATTTGGGTTACACATACTGGGTTACACATGTTATATATAAACAAATAACTGTGCATTACTGATTCAGTCTTGATTGCTGCTGTTTGCTTACAGTGTTTAAGTAAATCTGTTGACAACCAGAGAATCACAAATTATGATTTAAAAAAATAAAAAAAGAATCAGAAAAAAGCGAAAACAACAAAAACTGTAACTCATTTCCAGGAAATGATCTGCTCTCTGCTGATCACAAAACAGCAATAGACGAAACAGAGCTGCTGTCTCCTCTACTAAAACTGCTCATGTAGTACAGTTAAGGAAGCGCTTTTTTCATTGATATTTTAACAAGATTTTAATTATATTGTATTTATCCGTAACACTATGACTCTAGTCACTTTGAACAAGGAAGTAAGAAGAGAAGATGAATGAAATGGAAGCAGAATAATAATCATTAGAATATTTATAAATATAAATGAATGCTGTAATTTTGGCCTCATTACGGCAGTTGTTTTCTAATTTATAATGGTCTCTTTTTCTAAGAAGCTTCAAGAATCTACAAATAATCTGGAGGTGTAAACGTACAAATGTCAAATTTAGCTAAAGGAAACTTAGCCAAAAACCTACGTTTGACCATTAAAAAAAAGAGTCCACATTTAGTTGTACCTATGTATTTAAAAGTAAAAAGTAAACACTTAAAGGTTTAAATTTAAAATTGTTATGTCAAGTCCCTTTATTTAGTGCTTTTAACAATACAGATTGTGTCAAAGCAACTAAGCAGCACTAAATATAAAATACCCTGTTGATACTGTTATTTTTATTTTATTAGATTTTTTTATTTTTTGTCTATATATTCAATAACACAAGTCATCATTGCTTCACACCAACAGCTTTTATTCGGACTTCACCTTTTATATTTTACAGCTGAAATTCAATAAACTACACAGAATTAGTCAGCATATTAGCCATATTCCATAGGTTTGTACTTGTTTTTCGGTCAATTGCTACTACTGTATTTAGATTCAAAGTAGGCAAATATTTTCCCAGAGTGCATTGCTGTAATGGAGGCATCGTGACAACAGTTGAGCATCCAAATGCAGGCTTTATTAGTAAACGTGGTCAGACAGTCAGGGTCCAGTACCTGTAAACAATAATATAATAATAATATCCCAGGCAAAGACAAACAGGATGGCTCAGCTGTAAATAGGCTTCAAGGACTCACTTAAAAAAAACCTAAAGGTCAAATAAAAACACACACACAGTTGTAACAAAAGTGCATGAGTTGAAATCAACATGAAATCCTTATCTGATGGATTGCATTGATACAAGATTCAGTCCAGTAAAGACAGCGATAATGATCTTGAACACAGTTCAACTCCAATTTAAAAAAAATCCCACATGTAGGCAACTCCAAAAAGAAAAGTTACATTTTTACAATCCTCGTGCATGAGATCCAAGAGATCCACGAGGTGAATTAAAGAAATAGCTTGGACGAACATCATCTTTAGATTTCCACGCAATGAATAGTATCCATACAACTGCTAGAAACAATAAAATATAAGCTACAATATAAGACATAAACTTAGCATTAGCAGTGATGCCACTTAGCAAACAATCTCCTACCACACAGCAAAACATAAAATAAACATGTGCATTAATTACAAACCTATACAAAAACCACACCAAAAATACAGTCAGGACTCAAAGTGGTTCTGTCCCACAAACCTGTCTTGCTCTACTACACACCTGGATTTATACCATACACCACAGTCTCCTTGCGCCTCTAGTGGTGTGTAGTAATATCACACTCAAACAGAGAAAACATGGCAGCAGGCTTGTGTCTGTTACATGGTGAAATACAATGAAATATCAAAAAATAGCACATGCATTTAAGTCTGTGTACACAGTTCAAATAATGTTGCCAGCATCTCTAACCACAAAACTAGATTTAGTTCATTAAAGTCAATACATCATATACAAAAATAAAATCAAATTAAATTTCAATTGAGTACTGCACAGAAATTTAGCATACCACACAAGAAAATATTTGCGACATCCTTCAGTGGTTTTGTATTTTAATAAATACCTACATATTTATTTTTCTTCTGAAGGTACAGGATCATGGTGGGAACATTAAATGAATTAGCCCAGCTGAGAAACTCTGGGTTCGGTAGACCACAGCCCAGACATGGACTCAGACTCCTCTACTGGTTTGCCAATGAATGCGTTTCTTTTGATGAAGACAATAACATGCTCTTTGAATGTGACCCAGCCGAAGAAGATTTTGGTTTTCACTATTTTGAGAACAGACACAACCAATATGGGAATAAACTTCTCCCAGAAATAAATTTCCCTTACTATGTGGTTGGCAATCTAAATTTTCCAGGAGCTGACGATCTTCCTGATTACGTCTCAGAAGATACTGACGGGCACAACAGCAACACGGATCGCATCATTGTCAGTCTTGACGAGGACTGGTTTCATGAAGTTTACGTAGGGCTGGGCGATATATCGAACGATATGATCATGCGCATCTAATCAGTAAAGCTGCTTCCGTGATCACCGCTAAAATCTCCATCACCTGCTTATAACTGGAGTGGCATATAATAGACAGAGCCGTAGATCGCTGACAAGCCACGCCATATCGCGTTCATTATCGCAGATGAATCGCCTTCGATAATGAACGCGATATGGCGTGGCTTGTCAGCGATCTACGGCTCTGTCTATCAGAGGTGGGACTTTCAAGTCACAAGCAAGTCTTCAAGTCATATTCAAGTCCTCAAAGGGTTAAAGCTAAAGAGATAATTAAGTGACTAATTAAATGATGATTGTGCATTAGTGATGAACATCTGCTGTTAACAATCAACATCACTGAAGTAAAGAGAAACACAAGAACTACAACTGAATTTAGCCACAGCCTTCAAATGAAAAAAAAGTAAAAGAAAAAAAAACACTATGCCACCATAATTGTGGTCAAGGTTTGCTTTAAGTAGTGTCTTGACCCTTTTACTAATTCAAACCAATTTGATTCAAAACAATTGCAATATTGTTTTCGCAACAAACATGTATGCATTGCTGAATCAAACCTTGCAGTAATAGATTGACCTTATGCTTTTTCTGCTTATAAATCATGGTGACTGAACATCAAGAAATTGTGTTTATCTTTGGATATTAGACTGACACTCAGCTATTACTGAACTGAAGTAAAAAAAAAATCACAATGCTTCAATGTTGAAAGACACAAAAGGAGACAATAAGTTCAGGTTTTTAGACAAACACACTTATCACACGATCCTCAACAGTGGTGACAATTTTTCATACTGCAGTGCATGACGGGAGTTTTTACTAAGGTTTTACCCAGCATGCAACATGTTGTTGATTGTCACCACTGTTGAGAGTCATATGCTGGTTCTTGATGTCTGTGTGTGTCTACAGAGTGTAGTTTTTTCAAATTTTGTATGCACTTAGTAGATTTAAAATTCACTTAATTTTTTTTTCCATAGTGTAGTTTTACTGGGTTGATTATGCCAAACTTAAATAGAGCTAATGTTAATTTGATTGTAATCTGACCACCTATCACATACAGATTAATGTCTTCTCTCTGCTTTACAGCACCTCATGCAATGCTACATAAAGAGATCTAACACGACAGTCAAGGGTCAAGAGCCCCACTAAAGCAAACACTGATCTCCATTATGGTTGCATCACTTTAACCAATAAAACATCAACATCTGATCCTCTGTAATTCTCAAGAACAGCAGGTGTTCATCATTAATGCACAATCATCACTTAATCCCTTAATTATCTCATTAACTTTAACCCTTTGAGGACTTGGGATATGACTTGAAGGCTTGCTTGTGACTTGAAAGTCCCAACTCTGGTAAAAGCTGAATGTCAGTCAACAATCCAAAGAAGACTATCTCACGATGTCCAAGTCAACATGAGTTATAAGCAGAAAAGGCATAAGATCATCTGTTACTGCAAGGTTCGACTCAGCATTGCATACATGTTTGTTGCGAAAACTATATTGAAATTGTTTTGAACCGAATTGCTTTGAATTAGTAAAAGGGTCAAGACACTACCTAAAGCAAACCCTGACCACAATTATGGTGGCATAGTGTGTTTTTTTGTGTTTTTTTCAGTTGAAGGCTGTGGCTAAATTCAGTTGTAGTTCTTGTGTTTCTCTTTACTTCAGTGATGTTGATTGTTAACAGCAGAAGTTCATCACTAATGTACAATCATCATTTAATTAGTCACTTAATTATCTTATTAACTTTAACCCTTTGAGGACTTGGATATGACTTGAAGACTTGCTTGTGACTTGAAAGTCCCACCTCTGCTGTCTATTAAATGCCACTCCCATTATGTGATGGAGATTTTAGCGGTGATCACGGAAGCAGCTTTACTGATTAGATGCGCATGATCATATCGTTCGATATATCGCCCAGCCCTAAGTTTACGTGACTCAACACGACCGATCAAACAACTACGACCCAGACGCCACTCACCGGATCTCCAGAGGCCTTCTCATGATCATCAGGAGGATGAGTTTAGAGGACTTTCTGAGGAAGATGGATTATTATACACACACACAGCCTGTCAGACCCCAAACTAGAGATTTCACAGGGGTTAGTGTGTCATCCAGTGATTCATCAAAAGAGTCTATAATCCAGTTTAATGACCACACGCCTGCACAAAACAACTCAGAGAAACTACCTGGATTGTGGGAAAGATTCTGCACCATACTTTAAAACAGATGTGCGTTCCAGTGATTTGATGGACTTCATATTTCTCTTTGCCAAGCCTATAAAGAAAGAAGCATATAGCAAACAGTAACATTTTTAATGGGAAATTAGATTTGGTCTAATCAGAACAGTGTTTTCTGGTGAGCTTTATCACTACTCTTCACCAAAGGAACACAACATGTGTACAAAAGTAATTGTACAGTAACCTTGAGTGATGTGCTCCACAGTCATATCGTCTTGTCATCAGCATATGAGACACACGATAATATCACCTGAAATGAAAATTAATTTCATTTTGTAATAAAAGATTGAGTTGAGTTATGAAAAAAAACATCACACAAATATTTCAAAAGGTGAGTATATGGATATCACACATGCAGTTTGCAAACTTTGCTCAAGAGTTGCACTGGCAAAAGAGTCTCAAACTAATTTCTGGCCTTTTTTAAGAGCTACACAAATAAGATGAAGACTATGAGAAAGGTAATGTAATGTCTCTGGTAACATATTAAATCTTAAAATGAAATGATTTACAGTTCAGATGATGCAGGTTTCACAAAACAAAAAGAAAACAGAAAAGAAGATATACATCAATTGTCAGCTTTTATACCAGTTTTTTGTAGGAGGTATAAGTCAAATGTATCAATTATTATATAAATTTAAAACACATAAATATATCTTAGTGTCCTAGTTGTTTGGATTCTCGTGGCTAATATAGCTTCTGATCAGTTCACATTTACAGCTGTTTGTTTGCTGCTGCGTGTAAAATATTGGTTGATTTCTACAGTGGTCTGAATGAAAACAGCTGATGGGTTTATTGAAAATGTAATATCATTCTCTGACTGCATGTGAACCGCACTACACAAACAGCCCAGCTAGAATTCTTTGGTTCTAAAAATGTTCTAAGAAGATTCCCATGGATTGTTCTAACAATGTTTTTAGCGGATAGTTTTATTTTTGTTCCCAGAACATTCTCTCAAAAGATAGGATAACGTTCTCTAAAAACATTCTAAAAATGTTTATTAATAACATTATTAGAACATTATCCCCTAACATTCTAATTTAGATTTAAGCAGATGTTTAGATGTTGATATCTGTTTAAAAGTAATAGTTTGGTCTGATGTCACCATAATGGTGATAAGTGTTGGCTTTAGTTGTTCAATTTGACACTTGGCTTGTCCGTGTTGTTCTTTAACTGCTGTAATCTTTATTATGGCAAAAATAGCAAGAGTACATGTACTTAGACGACACTGTTTTCACCCAATCTAATGTATGGTGTTAGTTACATATTATCTATTAAACCAACTTAATGGCTCAACAGCCTGAGACCCATCTGAATTTAAAGCAGATAATTTCAAGGGTTTGAAGAAAATATTGTTCTTTGTCACAGAAACATCAAGATTCAGTGTATGAATCTCAACAATGGTGACATGCTACATGCTGCAATGTATTCTGGGTACATCACACAAAACTCATCCATGGGACCCAGAATGCATTGCGGCATGAAGCATGTCACCATTGTTGAGATTCATACACTTAATCTTGAGGTCTCTGTGTGTCTAAGCATTCTCTGGTTCATTAACAAAGTAGCTTAAAAAGAACAGAAAAAATATAATATAAATTTGTATGATCTTATGCATTGCATCTACTATAGTCATTAATGTTAAATTAATAGCATAGATTCAACTCCAGATAAAACCAGTTGATCAGATCACTACAAGAGGAAGGTTCTAATATCATTACGCTAAAAACATTCCTAGAACATTAAACATTTCTAGGTGGGAGTGCTGCACCACTTTATCAGCCATTATAGCTAGGCAAATATTTTTATGTTTTGTCACCGTGTAAAGGAAACACAACAAAATGCTGTTGAACAATGATACCTGATGTTTTCAGATATGCAAATCCAGTCCTGGCCTACAAAACCTGTACCATGATGAGACTGAAATCTGGGTTGGTTACACATGTTGTGTGTATTAATTGAATGAATATGTAGGTGAATAATTCTTACAGCTTGTGACAGAATTTTAGTTTTTTCCTGAGTAAAGATGACAAAAAAAGTGCTTCAGTTAAAATACTGTATGTTAAATAATAAAATAATGTGTTTAAATAATGTTGGCTCTTATCACTTTGTGCACAAAATCTTTATATGGATATGGATATGTGGATATGTGGGCTCATTCAGTGTAGTTAACTGTAGGTCACTTCATGTTATCCTCCCATGATCGGAAATGTAAAGCATTGCTCCAGTTTGAGTCTGGCAAGACTTCAGTGTTCAGGAAAAGGTGGTTCACGAGTTCACCCTTACATCTAATCTGATAGCAAATAATACGCATATTTTAGCGTGCTGCCTTGGAGGAGGGCTCCGGGCCCGAAATGTATCCCGAACCCAAAGAACTCCCCAAAAGAAGCTTAAAGGCATGGGACAGCAGCCAGAGAGCAAAATCTTAGTTCCCCCCCAAAATATGCGTGCTTAGAAGAGGGACGGTACAGAGCGACCGGGAGAGCCCGTGCAGTGTTCAACGAGAGCTGCGGCTTGCAACGTCGGACTGGCGAGCTGAGAGGAGCACAATGCCAGATATCAAATGAGGGACTCTTGCTGTATCTATCTGATTTTGTGAGAGGCCCTTTTGAGCCGCTGAAGTTGTTGCCCCATATGAAATGAGTGGCTGGAAAATTTTCTGCGGGTAAGCCTGATTGAGCAAGGATCAGTTTTAAGGGTTCTTGGAACCAAATATGTGTAACAAGATGGTTAGAGTCGTCAACAAAGAGAGGGTCCAGCGCAGATTTAGATTGAGCGTTCTGGAGTTGGACATAAGACAAGAGAGCCTGATGAGGTTGAATTGGAGATGGGAGATTAAAAATGTGTATGTAGTGGCCTTTGCTTTCTTGGTCCATCTTACTTTATCTAATGAAGAAAGCGATAATTTCGCTATCAAGAATGGACAAATCAGAGATTGTCAGGTGGAGTTTGGGGTTGAATTTAGGGGTTATTGCAATTTCTGAGCATCTCAGAAAATCAAAAAATCCAATAAAAACATGACATTTAGAACCGTAACCATTTGCAGAGGCAGCCTCACACACGGATTACCCCTGGTGCTTGGGGAAGACCATAAAAAGAGGAAGAGAAAGATGGAAATTAGGGAGGAGGCCAGTATTTTGCTGTATATTGCTGGCCATTGATAACTTGAGCGGTTAGCAGAGGCAGCCTCACGCTACCATCTACAGCTGGAGGTAGAGTGGAAAGAAATGGATGTTGAGAAGCCACACCAGTGGGTGATGTTGCATGCAGCCCAGCAGCTGAAGGTGCTGCAGTGATTGGCTGAGAGGAGGAGGGAGGCAGTGCAGTGTGAGGAGTGTCTGAATCTGGGGCACAACCTAAACTTGCTGCGTCTTGAAGCTCGAGGAAAGCTGGAACTTGATCTGGAAGACAATGTCATTTTAAATGAAGTAGGGAGCTATGAGGTATGGAAGCACATGGGTAGCGATATTCAATTTGCAATGTAATATGCAAAATGACAATGCAATATGTAAAATGGCAATGCATTTCTGTATTTACATTTACATTTTCCAATACATTTGTGCAACGTTTGGTGCAAAATGAAAATGAAAATTAAATTACATAATTTTCATTTGCCATTTCATACACCAGTTTTAATATGTAAAATGAATATTAATTTTACCGCTTTATAAGTTGCAAAATTAAAATGAAAATGTATTACAGAAATGATTAGATATGTATAACATGTTCAAGCAAAAACTGTGGCAAAATTATCATTTAAATGCTATTTTTCTTAAATGCATTAACACACACAGTCAAGACACTTATGATTGCATTTTCATTCAGTGTCCTGCAATGAATGTAGCAAAATTCAATGTGCGCAATGAAAATGCATTCCGAGCCGATCACGTGTCCGCCCCCTCGCGCCATGTCAATCACTGCGTGAACAAGGCGGGGCTTGCAGAAGGTCAAGAGACTCAAATCTCAAGAAGAGGATTCAAGTGAGAGAACATGGACAAGACAGTTGGTCCGTGTACGTTTTGATCATTTCGGTTTATGGCTTCAATATTTCATTCGCACTTGTGGGCGGACCTGAAACGCTGCTTTCATCTGATTGGTCGAATCGCTCCAGTTCCAGCCCGGTCTTTCCATTCTTTCAGGCAGAAAAAGAGTCAGTGCGAGTGAAGCACCGCTCACTGGTAATTAGCATAATATTTGAATCAGATGATGCTGGCCACATAATTCGTGCTGCTGCGACTTGCAAGAGACCCCGTTAAATTATTTCTAGGTTATAGTATTGATTGTATAAATATTGTCCCACTGATAAATACAGTGCAAATAGTTCTGTCTCCTTGGATAACAGTGAAGTGGAAATAAATATAGTTAAATTTACGAAATAAAATTAAATAGGATTTTTTTGGGAAGGTAAGTCTGGCCAGTTATTCAGCAACACGAGTCAGACGAGTCTGAAGGTCTGAGCTGAATTTGGTGAAACATTAAAGTTCTAGTCTGTGTCAATTACTCTCATGATAAATAATAATAATAATGTTACCCGTATTTTTCGGTATAAGTTGCATCAGTCCAAAAATACATCATGACGAGGAAAAAAACATATATAAGTCGCTTTTATTCAGAACCAAGAGAAAACATTACCGTCTCCAGCCGCGAGAGGGCGCTCTGGGGTAGGCTACAGGAGCACTGAGCAGCATAGAGCTAATTTTACTATTTTTATTTCAGAAATGTAACAATATTAATTTTTACAATTATTTATTAATGTCACACACACATACCTAGTGCCTTATGACTTAAAAGATGAGAGTGGTAAATGTTACAGACATGGAACTGTTCAGTCTATTATTGATTTTTATTTCCACTTCACTTTTATCCAAAGAGACTGCACTGTATGTATCAGTGGGACAATATTCATACAATACTGCAACCTAGAAATAATTTGCAGGTCTCAGCAGCACGAATTATGTGCCCAGCTACATCTGATTCAAATATTATTCTAATTAACAGTGAGCGGTGATTTCTCAAATGTCACACAAGTGTCACACTCGCACTGACTCTTATTCTGCCTGAAAGAATGAAAAGGACACGTGATCGGCTCGGAATGCATTTTCAATGTGCACATTGAATTTTGCTACATTCATTGGGGGACACTAAATGAAAATGCAATCGTAAGTGTCTTGACTGTGAGTGTTAATGCATTTAAGAAAAATAGCATTTAAATGATAATTTTGCCACAGTTTTTGCTTGAACATGTTATACATATCTAATAATTTCTGTAATACATTTCCATTTTAATTTTGCAACTTATAAAGCGTTAAAATTAGTTTTCATTTTAAATATTAAAACTGGTGTATGAAATGGCAAATGAAAATTATGTAATTTAATTTTCATTTTCATTTTGCACCAAACGTTGCACAAATGTATTGGAAAATGAAAATGTAAATACAGAAATGCATTGCCATTTTACATATTGCATTGTCATTTTGCATATTACCTTCCAAATTGAATATCGCTACCCATGTGCTTCCATAATGAGGAAGAGGAGCATGGGCTGGAATTGTTAGCAGAGGCAGCCTGACGTTTAAATCATCTTCTATGGGAGCAGGAGGCCAATGAAAAGAAACATGGTCATTAGAAACATGAGGAAAAGCCTGAGTGTGTTGGCCTGAGTTGCTGGTGGAGACAGCCTCACACTACCTTCAGCTGCTGTAGGCCACGGCGAGGGAGTGGGGGTTTGTGACGTCCTGAAGAGCCTGTGAAGCCTGCATGACTAGCAGAGGAAGCCTCATGCTAGCGTCTGCTATGGGAGCTGAAGGATACTGAAAAGGAAAAGGATTAGAAGTAGCAGGAGGAAAAGACTGAGATGTGAGGGCATGTGTTGCCAGCGTAAGCAACGCATGCATTAAAAAAAGATAAAATGACAAAAAGACATGCTTTTCCTCTTAACGACACAAAAAGCAGTGAGTATTGAAACAGCTTCCCAGCCAAGCAGCACATCAACTGGTAGAGACTTGGAGAGAGGTGCCTACCTGTATGCACAACACATGCTAATTAGTTTGCCAGTTCAGTCATTTTAATGGTTTCTTTATGGTACGCCTTAGTTATTAGTTTGCACCTATAATTGTAAATTATTTAGGTAAAGCGTTGAACTTAATTTCTCAAATCAATTTCCATCTTATCTGTCTATCTGAGTATGACGAGGGATTTAAAATACAGGTAAAATGCTAATGAAAATTAATACAGGAAATGTGAGTTATTTCATTGTATTCTATATAGTTTTGTGTCATGGTTAAAAAAGCGACATCAACATCCACGATGTTATCATGTTATTTAACAACTTTTCGCAACAAACAACCTACCTTTAGCATCTTTACCTAAAAACTTAATTTGCAACACAGCCTAATACACTAACAGAGGTAGCCTTGCGCTAGCGACTGCTACAAGCAAATAGGCATACATAATAATAGTATCCATGTCTATGGCTACAAGAGCTGGAGGCTTAGCTACATATGGTGCAATTAGGGTGGCCATTCATGCCATCTTCACAGGACACGTCCTGGCCAGGATTTCTATATTGCCTAAAATATCCAGGTTTTGGCTTTGGTTCCCTGTTTATATACTTAATGACGGTAATGATCATTTGACCAATAACCTGCAGACTTTGTACGTAAATCGACCAATCGTGGTGCGTGAGAAGGTGGGATCTACAGAGGACGGTCAAAGCGATGCAAATACGTGCACATTGTAGTGTCAGACAGGAAAGCAGCATTGAGCTGACTGATCGGTGTATGACATCAAAGTAATGTGAGAGCGATTCAAAAGCACAAGAAGCCATTGGTCTGTGCAGCGCAAACAAAGCCAAAACGTGGATATTTTAGGCAATATAGAAATCCTGGCCAGGACGTGTCCTGCGAAAATGGCACGAATGGCCACCCTAGGTGCAATGAGGAACAATGAGATTTTGCTGCAGTGAGAACTGGGGCACGGCCCAGGCTTATTTAAGTCCTGCTGCTGCGACCCAAAGCTCGAGGAGATCCAGGTCTTCTGTGGGACGATGGAGGTAATGAGTGAGGCCAGTTCAGGCCTTTGCTTGATCTAGTGGCCAACTTGGATAATTTGCAGGATGAGGAATAGTTTGTGCAGATCCGCTTTGTTTATCCTCCGTGAGAATGATTCATCTTAATAAATCAGTGTTTGCTTCAGGCTTAAACACTGTCCACAGGAGATATGACAGAATGTATCAGTTACTGGTTAGCCAACTGTTACTTAACACAATCATAATACTGATTAGTTAACACATCTTCCTTAGTAGTTAGTTCTTCAGTAATTTATTATTAGTTATGCAGTAATTAGGAAACAGTATTCTAAAGTGTTAGCAGATTCCCTGATCCATCGAGATCTGTGATTGGTCCAACTACTTGAGATCAAACGACTGTGATTGGCTCATTTTGATCTCGATTTAACAGCTATTTGTATTAACTTATTTGATCCAGTAGATGTCAGTGTAGTACTATAACAAACCTGATCACAACGCCACTGTCAGCATATGAGCATAAATAATTAAAATTTTTAATTTTATTTCTTAATGTAGTTTGTAATGGCATTAAAGGCCTTTGTCATGAGTCCATCGAGTGGAAACGAGCACTGAAGCACAGTGAGAGGAGTTACCTGTGAACAGGTGTGCTGAGGTGAAACTCGATCGTGCTGACAGCTCACAGTAATCTCCTGCTCTCTTCACTGTCAGGATCTTTACCGGGAGGAAACGAAACAGAGTCTCCTCACCCGAAAGACGCGGTTATTTATGGAAAGGCTTTGAGTTCAAACAAACTTGCTCGAGGTTGATGTCTTGAGTTATTTGACAGGCTGCAGTGGTTTTCTTCTTGAGCTCTCAGAGATCATGGATTGGGGTTCAGATCTTTGGGTAAGTTTAAGTTTATTTCACCTGTGTTTCAGATTTATCCTGACGCTATGGGTATTATTACGCGGACATCATCTGAAGTGAAGTCCAGTCATGATTCACCTCGTTTTATCATTTGAAAAGTAGGCTATAGTTTACTTGTCCGAAATTATGTCTAATTACATAAATGCATTTATTCATATTTAATGTACATTTATATAAAGCAGTAGGTGAAACCGACCTTTCACCAACAATGCACACAAGAACTGACTAATAAACAATTTATTTGAAATTAAAAATGAAACGACACCGATTTTTATGTAGATTAGTTTTTTTTTTTTTTTTTAATTGAGCCATTGTGACCCAGAAAGTGTGGTATTTATACTGAAACCAATTCACAATTTAAATAAAAATATAATCATTAAATGATAAATGCGTGCTTGATGTTTGCGTTAAAAAAAAGTACAGACCGCATTTCTTATTTTAAACGTCTAGGAATAAATTAAGTGTCTCTACACCGATCCTTTTTTTATGTTTACCTATATTTGTACTAGTATTCATTCTTTAAGTCACGTGACAGTGTCTGAGATTTACTTTCACTGTCTCGGGTTTTACTTCAGGTTAAACTGGTTTAAGGAACTAGTGTCTGCTCATCTGTGAAAGGCAGTAAAGATCAAATAAACAGTTTCTCATCTCCATAGCTTTGGAATAATTTCTCGACCAACAGGAAGTAGATCAATGAGCACACACATACACCTGTTAACATAGATGGGTGTCTGATGAACAAGAGCTTTAATACAGACTCAGCTAAGGCTAAGATACAGTGGTGTGTGTGTGTGTGTGTGTGCGCCTACTGAACCATTGTAGTAGAGTTAGGTTATAATATTTATAGTTAGCTCTTTTTAAAAGTTGCATGAATTTAAACGGAGTCCTTCAGGTTGTCTTGTTACTGCAAGTGTGAAGAAGATCGACCTGTCAAGCTAGTTTGAGAGGTACACTTGGGAAGAGAGCGACACACTCGATGCACCACACCTATGAGAGCTGAATGTCTTACATACCTCACACACACACACACACACACACACTCTCAGAAGTCTGGTGTGTCTGCAGGACCAGCATGACGTGATCGAGAGACACACTCAGAATGGACTGGATCTGCTGGAGCGATACGTGAAGTTTGTCAAAGACCGAGCCGAGATCGAGCAGAATTACGCCAAGCAGCTCAGGTGTGTGTGTGCACCGCCTCCAGCCTGCCACGAACCCCTGAATAAGACCCTCTCCACTCGAGAGACCCCCATCCTGAAATTAAAACAGGAACGATAAAGACCCAATTAAAACTGTAGAAACATGTATATTATACTTTTTTTTTTACTCACTATAGTCCTGTAGTGTTAGATTAATTTTTTTAACATAAGTCTTATTTCAATAAATTTTTATTTTTATTTATTTGAAGAATGTATTTGTATAATAAAATGTTAGCAAAATCATATTATTATAAATGTTTATATTTTTTTTCTGTACGTTTTTCTACACTCTTACCTTCCCATCATTTTGTTTGTCGACTCTACAGTGTTTGTAAAAACCACCAGTATGTACATGTCTGTGTAATTTTCTCCATGCACACAGTGAGTTGTTGAAGTTGTGTGTGATCTTGTGTTCCTGAGGGTGAGCATGTTTCTCCTGGGTTTAACCTGTTGTGTGTGTGTCTCCCTGAAGGAACCTCTCCAAGAAATATTCCAGACGAGGCGTCAAAGAAGACCAGGACACAAAGTGAGTAAATTACACTATTAAACCTTGTTCAAAAGTGGTCTGCTCTTTAATAATGCTCTCAAATCTTTAGCACAAAGACATCATTCCTGAAGTGTCTATTCTGGAACATTTCAGCTGGACATCCGTCTAATGTTTCTTAAGCATTACTTCTTACTCTTTGTTTCAGAGAACACAGTTCTCATAATGTTTGTAAATGAAAGTAAAATGTTTACATAACCAATAAAAGAATGTTGTTAGAGCATATATATAAAACAGAATGTTTTGAACATTCTAAGAACATAATGTTTCCTAACTTGAGGTTCTCAGAAGATCTCTCGTGTGTGTGTGTGCGCCGCTCAGCTCTGAATGCGCTGGTGTTGTTGACTGTGTCTCCGCAGGTTGACCAATCAGCAGCCGTTTCAGGATGTGCTGAACGAGCTGAACAACTACGCGGCTCAGAGAGAGCAGCTGTCCGAGATCATGACGCTGAACATCTGTGTGGAGCTCAGCAG
Source organism: Carassius carassius (assembly GCF_963082965.1). Taxonomy (NCBI): domain Eukaryota; kingdom Metazoa; phylum Chordata; class Actinopteri; order Cypriniformes; family Cyprinidae; genus Carassius; species Carassius carassius. Next base: position 39,525,491 of record NC_081761.1, read on the forward strand.
AACCCTGCAGGAGCTGAGACAGGAGCGCAAGAACGTGAGCGAGACAGCGAGCACACAGAGCGCTCTTCTCTTCTCTTCTCTTCTCTTCTCTTCTCTTCTCTTCTCTTCTCTTCTCTTCTCTGCTCTTCTCTTCTCTGCTCTGCTCTTCTCTTCTCTTCTCTTCTCTTCTCTTCTCTTCTCTTCCTTCAGATGTGTGTTTGACTGTGAATGTGTCTCCTGTGCCGCAGCATCTCTGTGAGGTGAAGAAGGCTCAGCAGAACCTGGAGAGCAGCTACAAACTGCTGGAGACTGTGAGTCAGCGTCAAGCACAGTTATTATAGCTTTATATTTTTAGTTTTTCTTTCTGATTTAGTTTTGGTTTGTTTTCACTAATTGCAGTTTAGTTTTGCATATGGTTATTGTTGTTAACTAAAACTAACCCCATTAATTAAAATAAAATGAGCATTAACTTGATCTCAGCACCTGATCTGATTCTGACTGATGGATTTTTATATTTGTTTGAAGTAATAAATGAGCTATAAAATCTGAAACCGTGTCCTGTGGGTGAAGAGCTGAATCTCATTACTGCTGATTGGTGTTGATTGTGTTCCTTCCAGAGTAAGAAGCGCTTTGAGAAGGAGTGGAGAGAAGCAGAGAAGGCCAATCAGCAGACCGAGAGAGTCCAGCAGGAGGTCAGCTCCACCAAAGCAGACGTGGAGAAGGTACAGACTCCTTCAGCACACACACACACACACTCTTCAGGCATCATGGGTAACACACGGTGTGTGTGTGTGTGTGTGTGTGTGTTAGGCCAAACAGCATGCTCACTTCCGCGTGCACATAGCTGACGAGTGTAAGAACGAGTACGCTTCACAGCTGCAGAAATACAACCAGGAACAGAACAACTTCTACCACTCAGAGATCCCGTCTGCGTACAAGGTGCGTCATGCTCTGCTCTCATCAGTGAGATAATCAGCCTGACTGGAATATGACCAGCTCTACTTCCTGTCTGTCTGTCTGTCGCTCACAGAAGCTGCAGGAAATGGAGGAGCGGCGCATCAGACTGTTAGCTGACGGCTACGTGCAGTTCTCTGAATCAGAGAAGAACCTCCTGCCCAACATCAACCAGTGTCTGGACGCCATCATCTCCACCGGGAGGAACATCAATGAGAAACAGGTGCGACACACACACACACATCAGATTTCCTTGCAGTTTGCATGGACAGATCATAGTTTGTGTTTGTTGGTGACACCCTGGAGGACATTGATGAACACTGACAGTTCAGGATTGTGTGAGGAGGTCATGTGACGTACATCATTGTGTGTTCACTGGAGACGGATCTTCATCTTCCTGTACGTGGTGTTGCATTTACCTAGATCAGGACTTTTCAAGAAGTGAAGAAATTATGAAATAAAAACTGTATTAAAAAAGATACGAAAGTTTGTTTTTTGATAACAAAAATTTCATTGTAAATAAATGCATCTAACATACAATACAGAAAAAAACACGATGTACAAAATACTTTCTAAACAATAATTAACAATAATATTATAATACAGAAATTATACATGAAAATACATTTCGTTATACATTTTGGACGTGGTTTTTTGAGCATGAGTATAAATATTTGGCAATTTGTTGCATCTAAAAATTACAAACCTCTAAATGAAACTGATATTGCTCAGATATTGCTTCTTCACAGCTCATGTGAATCTCTGATATGGGGACATCGGATGCATATTTTCCACAAGTTGGATATGATTCTTCAGAGTCTTCATATATACTTCACACTTTGGTTTAAATTACTCTATGGTTGTGAAAAACAACTCTTTTTACCCTGTCAAAAACGGCTTTGTTCACAGCGACCCGTTTCAGTGCATGTCCCTTTAAATGCTAATGAGCTCTGCTGACCCCGCCCCTCTCTTCTGTGGGGCATTGACACAAGATGAGTGAATATAACCGTAAACAGCTAGGAGGTGGTCTTATTCATATAGTTAGCTACACAGCAAAATCCCCAGAGTAAAATTAACTCTGTTCAGAGAACATTTGGTCCCTCTCTACAGAGAGTTAAAATAACTCTGAAACAGAGTAAAAGTTAATGAGATACTTAAGTGATTAATTAAGTGATGATTGTGCATTAATGATGGACATCTGCTGTTAACAAGTTCTCAGCAGAGGAGGATTCAACAACTCCACAAACAGCATTACCAGCTTCACTTATTACTAACCAGGGGTGCGTTTCCCGAAAGCATCGTTGGCCAACTATGGTCGCAAGTTCATCGCAATGTCCATTGAACTCTATTGGTAACGACGGAACTTGCGACCATAGTTGGCCAACGATGCTTTCGGGAAACGCACCCCAGACTGACTTTATTTCTGTCAGACATCTACAGAAGGTCTTATTAAGAATTAGCAGAGGTTTAGATGTTGATGATTTATTGAAAATGTATGATTACCATTATAGTGATGAGTGTTTCCTTCAGTTGGGCAGTTTGACTCTTCTTGCGAGTTTGTGGATTTTGTAACAGCTTTTACCAAAACATGTAATTTGTTACAAAGAAAACCAAAAACAAAGATGATCAGGTGATATAGTGTTTAACAGCAGATAGTAAAAAAATGCGCTTATATCGTCACTGTCCAAAAGTGGTCATTTGATGTTAATAGATTATATTCACTAACAATACTCTCTTGCTACAGATTGGACATTTTGAATTTTTTTAAATACATAATAGGGGATTTTTTTTTTCTGAGACACAGACATCAAGAATCAGCTTATGAATCTCAACAATGGTAACATGCTTCATGCTGCAATGCATGCTGGGAGCCACAATAGTATAAAACTCATGGCTCCCAGGATGCATTGCGGCATGAAACATGTTACCATTGTTGAGATTCATAAGCTGATTCTTGATGTCTGTGTCTCAGAAAAAAAAAAATCCCCTATTATGTATTTAAAAAAATTCAAAATGTCCAATTTGTGGCAAGAGTATTGTTAGTGAACATAATCTATTAACATCAAATGACCACTTTTGGACAGTGATGATATAAGCGCATCATTCTACTTTTTGTTGTTGAAAACTAGATCACCTGAATATCTTTGCATCTGGCATTCGTTGCAACAAATTACATGTTTTGGTAAAAGCTGTTACAAAAACCATAAACACTCAAAAAATATAAGCTAGAGTCAAACTGCCCAACTAAAGGAAACATTCATCACGATAATGGTGATCATACATTTTCAATAAATCGTCAACATCTAAACCTCAATGCTCAATACGAACTTCTGTAAATGTATGACAGAAATAAAGTTAGTCTGGTTAGTAATAAGTGAAGCTGGTAATGCTGTTTATGGAGTTGTTTAATCCTCCTCTGCTGAGAACTTGTTAACAGCAGGTGTTCATCATTAATGCCCAATCATCACTTAATTAATCACTTAAGTATCTCATTAACTTTTACTCTGTTTCAGAGTTATTTTAACTCTCTGTAGAGAGGGACCAAATGTTCTCTGAACAGAGTTAATTTTACTCTGGGGATTTTGCTGTGTATCTACGTAGAAACCATAGACTGTATAAAAACACGTAGTGTCCAGGAGTAGACTCCTGAAGTGTGTTTTTGAAGCTCAAAGTGTTCAGAGCAGGCCGTCGCTATCTTGGCAGAGCGTCACCGCGCGACTCTCCCGGGCAATCGAAAATGGGCAAAAAGGCGGGAGCTGGTTGATGAAGCCACGCCCACCTAGCTCAATGGCAGTGTCAGCAGCGGCAATCCACCTGTCACTCAAGTGGCCACACCCTTAATTATGCAGAACTTAATATAGGCTTAATACAATTTAAATGGATGAGTTATAAAAAAATTGCTATATAGCTATATAGACCAAAATCATTTTTTGCACCAGGCTGTAAACATGTTTTTTTCTGCTGTAAAGTTGGGCATTTTAACATGGGGAGTCTATGGGACTGACTCCCTTTTGCAGCCAGTCTCAAGCGGCCAGTCGATGAATTACAGGTTTAGTCACTTCCTTGTTGGCACTCGATAGAAACCAGCTGCAAACTGAAACTCTGGATGAGTTTCAGACTCAGACAGCACATAAACAACTGGCTGTGTGTGTTTTCTTTTCAGCTATTCTAAGTGAAAATGTCATATGATGTCCCCTTTTAAACATCTAGTGTTTCTGTGATTTGCAGCACTGATGAGGTGTGTGTGTGTGTGTGTGTGTGTGTGTGTGTGTGTGTAGGAGGCTTTGGCTCTCATAGAGCAGTATAAATCGGGCGCAGTGCCTCCTGCTGACGTCGAGTTTCAGGATTACAGTCAGGGAGTCAGACCTGCTGCATCTGACAACAACACCACACAACTGCCGAAAGTGCGCATCAAACAGCTCTTCAACAAGAAACACAAGGTACACACACACACACACACACACACATGGAGCACTGCAGTAATGACTGTAAACCATCATAACACCGGCCACAGATGTGAACATGCTGAAGGACAGCACACCCAGTGAAATCATGACATGCACACTGTACAGTTGTGGCCAAAAGTTTTGAGAATTACATAAATATTAGTTTTCAAAAAGTTTGCTGCTAAACTGCTTTTAGATCTTTGTTTCAGTTGTTTCTGTGATGTACTGAAATATAATTACAAGCACTTCATACGTTTCAAAGGCTTTTATCGACAATTACATGACATTTATGCAAAGAGTCAGTATTTGCAGTGTTGGCCCTTCTTTTTCAGGACCTCTGCAATTGGACTGGGCATGCTCTCAATCAACTTCTGGGCCAAATCCTGACTGATAGCAACCCATTCTTTCATAATCACTTCTTGGAGTTTGTCAGAATTAGTGGGTTTTTGTTTGTCCACCCGCCTCTTGAGGATTGACCACAAGTTCTCAATGGGATTAAGATCTGGGGAGTTTCCAGGCCATGGACCCAAAATTTCAACATTCTGGTCCCCGAGCCACTTAGTTATCACTTTTGCCTTATGGCACGGTGCTCCATCGTGCTGGAAAATGCATTGTTCTTCACCAAACTGTTGTTGGATTGTTGGAAGAAGTTGCTGTTGGAGGGTGTTTTGGTACCATTCTTTATTCATGGCTGTGTTTTTGGGCAGAATTGTGAGTGAGCCCACTCCCTTGGATGAGAAGCAACCCCACACATGAATGGTGTCAGGATGCTTTACTGTTGGCATGACACAGGACTGATGGTAGCGCTCAACTTTTCTTCTCCGGACAAGCCTTTTTCCAGATGCCCCAAACAATCAGAAAGGGGCGTCATTGGAGAATATGACTTTGCCCCAGTCCTCAGCAGTCCATTCACTATACTTTCTGCAGAAGATCAATCTGTCCCTGATGGTTTTTCTTGGAGAGAAGTGGCTTCTTTGCTGCCCTTCTTGACACCAGGCCATCTTCCAGAAGTCTTGTCCTCACTGTGCGTGCAGATGCGCTCACACCTGCCTGCTGCCATTCCTGAGCAAGCTCTGCACTGGTGGCACTCCGATCCCGCAGCTCAATCCTCTTTAGGAGACCATCCTGGCGCTTGCTGGACTTTCTTGGACGCCCTGAAGCCTTCTTTACAAGAATTAAACCTCTTTCCTTGAAGTTCTTGATCCTATAAATTGTTGATTTAGGTGCAATCTTAGTAGCCACAATATCCTTGCCTGTGAAGCCATTTTTATGCAATGCAATGATGGCTGCACGCGTTTCTTTGCAGGTCACCATGGTTAACAATGGAAGAACAATGATTTCAAGCATCACCCTCCTTTTAACATGTCAAGTCTGCCATTCTAACCCAATAAACTTTTCCAATTTCCAATATTTATGTAATTCTCAAAACTTTTGCCACAACTGTATGTGTGAATATATATGTATGTATATGTAAATATATGTGTAGTTACGTTTGTGCATGTGTTAATATTTTCAGGTGACGTCTCCGGATAAAAACATGGTGAGCAGCATTTTTCATTTTATTCTTGTGATATGAATCCATTTGGCGACAGTGTAGTCAAACTAATTTGTGCTTGACATCTGCAAACAGATGTGTCACAAACAATTCATAACTTTTATACTAACTTTTGTTATGGGAGGCATGAGTGGTTGATGTAAGATTAAAGTATACTAACATACTCCAAATCTTTGTTAAGGTTATGTACTAGCAGTCAGTCCGAGTGTTGAGTGTGTGGAGTATTGATGTGTGTGTGTGTGTGTGTGTGTGTGTGTGTGTGTGTGTGTGTGTGTGTGTGTGTGTGTGTGTGTGTGTGTGTGAAGCTGTCTTTGCCGGAGGATCTCTCTCGTCTCCCTCCGGATCAGAAGAGTCGTCGTCTGCAGGAGAAGATCGATGACATTCAGAAGGAGCTGCAGAGAGAGACGGAGAAGAGGTACATCAGCACCAGTCAGTCACGCACACCAGTCACCCACCACACCATCACGTCAAACTAAGAATAAAACTCTTCCCTCTGTCTGTCTGTCTGTCTGTTAGCGATGCGCTGATGAAGATGAAGGGTGTTTATGAGCAGAACTCTCAGCTTGGAGATCCGTCCAGCCTTCAGCCTCAGATCACACAGCTGGCTCATAACATCGCCAGACTGAGAGGAGAGCTCAGTAAATACCAGGTACACACACACACACACACACACATGTATAGCATTTACACACATGTAAACACAGGTGTGTTCTGCAGGTTCAGCTCACTGAAGCCGGCGGTGGGACGCTGCAACACAATCCCACCAGGTCAGTCCATCAGCAAACACATCTGTCTATATGTGAGAGTGTGTGTGTGTGTGTGTGTGTGTGTGTGTGTGTGTGTGTGTTGTGGAAACATTCTCAGGGCCAGATCATCGAACTCTCTGAAGATCATGGGTTTGATCCGACATGTGTTTGTTTTAACTGGTTGAATGTGTGTGTGTGTAGTTCAGAGAACATCAGCGTGCTGAGCGAGTCCAGCATGTCTCCGACAGATAACATCTATGAGTGTGAGTTTGATGAGGACTTTGACGTAGACGTGCCCATCGGTCAGTGCACAGCACTCTATGACTTCGATGGTGAGCTGCTCTCTTGTCTGCACTCCTTCAGTGTTCAGTAAAGGCTGAGATCGGTCCGGTGAGCATCTGTGTGTGTGTGTGTGTGTGTGTGTCAGGCAGCAGCGAGGGCGCCGTGTCCATGCGTGTGGGCGAGCAGCTGAGTCTGATGCAGGAGGATCAGGGCGACGGCTGGGTCAGAGTTCAGAGGGCCGGTGGAGACGTGGGATACGTGCCGGCCTCCTACATCCAGATCATCTAGAAAACATCTGATCGTGTGTTTCTCAGGAGTGTGAGCTGTGCTCATCTGACTCCATCAGCTCTGGTGTTCTTATGTCATGGGGAGTGATTTACTTTTATGCTACACTTTTTGAGTTCTTTCTATTCTATCAGTATGCATTATGCCGCTTCTGGTGATTTTCTGCACATATGTTGTTTTAAAATGGATTTTCCGCTCTCTTTTTTTACTGTTGTGATTATTGCATGTAGAAGCCTTTGTATGGCATCGTTGTAACTTCATGAAGCATAAATACAGTTAAGTGTGTCCAACTGTGTGTTGAATGATTAGCGTATTTATTTTACAGATCCGTGCAACCCCAAAACGATCACTTGAATAGTATCTATATCAGTGTCCACACCAAACGCTGATATTCTGTTTATTAATAGTGCATCTGTCACTTTAAATACTCGAGCAGCTGTGCACAAACACCAAGTCAAAGTCATCAAATAATACATTCAGTTCCAGTTTGATCATAAACCCCCAGAACACTTGGAATATATAACTTTTGTTGCGTGGGATCATTCTGTGATATGATGGTGTGGGACATTTCTTTACATTTCTCCATTTGTGGTCTTTGGTGCACCTTCACAGTTGTTGTTCTTGGTATGAATGGCCCTTAAGGTATTTAAGGTTTTGATTCTCAACTCAAGAATGTTTGAAACACGGAACTGTCTTCATCATGTCAGATCAGACATGATGGTGTTTGTAGATTTCAGATGTACAGGAAGTGTTTTGGTGATTTGGTGTTTGTCTCCCTCTGCTGGCTGCACACAACAGTTATAAAACAATCTGACAATACTTTCATTTAAAGTGAAACCAAAATCACTCTATTTACTTGTTCATATTCCAGGGCTTCCTCTGTGTGAGAATGCATTCATGCACATTACATTTTTATTACACCAAAATGTATTAACTTGCTCCACCAATATTATTTTTCTTCCCTTATTTTTTCTTTCACTATTGCCTTTATTCTGTCCCATCCTGCCCCTTTTCAACTCATTGAATCAGCTGTTTACCAAATCCTGACTTCAATTTGAAAGTAAATCAGGTAGCGATGGCGTTTCATGGTAAAAGTGAACTAAACAGACTAGGTTTGATATATTAATTTCCATTTTAATCCATTAAAAAAACTAAATGTATTCTTTCCATATAAACGGTCACAAAAAGTTATCCAAAAAGATTTGGCATATTACTCAAGTGTGATAATCACAGCTTTAAAATGTCATCATCATCATCATCATCACTGTAAACAAACCGAAGGTGAAGTGTGTCACTGAAGTGTCAACAACAATTTCATAAAACACGGTTGGGCCACTAGTGTCAGAGGATCGACACACTTCATCTTTACAGCAGCATTGTGTCCTGCAAAGTCCTTTATAATTTCATTGTGCTGTAGCCTGGAGAGTCTTTCTGGTCTTTTTGGATAGTTACTGTAATCTGAGTACACAATAAATGACAGGAATATTAAACTCAGATGTGGGGTCAGAAGGCCATATCATCAGCCACCAGCAGAGGACGCTGAAGAGGTCAAACCTCAAGAGCTCCCGTCTGGTTCCAGTTTGTTGGAGAGGACCGTGAGGATCCTGTCGAATTTGGCGTAGCGCTCCTTGCGGTCGGCCTTGGCGCCCATTTGTCCCCAGAAGAGCCGAAGGGCGAACTCTGTCTGAAACATCTCCAGCAGCTCAGGGATTGGTTCCCATCCGGCTGGAGGCAGAGAGTGACATGTCAGTCATCCAATCAGAGCTTCAGAATGCTTTGTCAGTGTTTGTCAGTTTGGGGAATTTGTCCCCAAATTTAGTGACTTTCTCATTTTTGCAACCTTAAATGTATTTGTGCTATATTTAAACACATTTGGTGACTTTTTCTGCAAACATACAAATCAAAAGAAAAGAAAGATATTCTGTCACTGCTAACTTTCTCTCTGAACATTTTTCATTTAGAGCTGGATCAAATGCAAATATGAAGCAATGACATCATGAATATGCACTTAGTGACTTTCTTACTGTTAACTTACTGTAACTTTTTTGCAATAAGCAGCTATTTTGGCTATATTTTAACATATTTAGCTATTCCTATTCCTCTAACTTCCTCTCTGATCATTTTATGTGTAAATTTAGCTTAAAACAAAGCATAGTGTCTTTCAATGATAAGGCTAATTAGCCCTTAACCACATTCTCATCGTTGCTGTTTTGTAAATTGTTTCTTCAAATGTTTGTGACAAGTAGACATTATGGCAATATTTAATCATTTTGCCATTAATAAACATACAAAACAAAAAACGAAGAAAAACATTCTGTAGCTTTTGAGTGAACAAAACCCTTCGAGTTTTACATATAGCTCAAATAATGTCATGAATATGCTAATTATTAACAAAGATAACTTAATTTTTTTTTTTAAAGAAAACACCATTTCAGTCTTTCAACTTTCTAAAATGTAATATTTAATTCAATGTCGCACTTTCCATTTGTTTAAATTATTTGTGAAATTTGCTAGCAATTTGTGACAGAAGCTTACCGGAGAGCAGGCCGAGAGCGTGTTGTGTGCAGTCGTTAGCGTGTAGCGCCGCGTTCCGTGCCGACTGCAGCAGGTTGTAGAGCAGCTGGCAGCCTCTGTCTGTGGACTCCACGCTGTCCTCGCCCTCCATCAGCCTCAACAGCGGCACCATGTGCGGCAGAGACAGCGGCCCCGACACCACGATATCTACCACACACAACACTCGCTGGAAACTCCCTCAGCATCAGCATCAACACCAGACACAGTCCGCTCATGACAAACACTCACCATCACCCTCACCCTCGCCCTCATTCAGGGACTTCATGAAGGGTTTGAGACTCTTCTCGAACATCACAGCGCTGTCGGTGTGATTGCGTCTCAGCGCTCTCCATGTCATCTCCAACCTCACCACCTGTCAAATCATTAAAATGATAGAAAGAACATAATTTGTGCCGATTTATACCTTTTATTCGTAAAACATGGTGAAATCACTTATATTTCAATGTTCTGAGTCTTTGAACTTATATTCCACAGGTTTTTACTGAAGTTTTTGTTCATGTATCATTCACACTGATTTATTACTGCTTTTATATCTATTTGCATCTGTAGATTTCAATTGCAATACATCGTGTAAACATTTTTTCTCCACTCCAGTAGCACTTACAAACACCAAAACTTAGAGTAATATTCCTATCTATATTCTGCAGGTTTTTACTGAAGGATTTGTTCATATATCATTCACACTGATTTATACAACTTTTTATTCTTAAAAAAACATGGTAAAAAAAGCTTATATTTAAATGTTGTGAGTTTTTTCTCCACTTCAGCAGCACTTACATGCAACAAAGCTTAGAGTATTATTTATATCTATATTCTACAGTTTTTTACTGAAGGATATGTTCATTTATCAATCACACTAATTTATAGAACATTTTGTTCCTAAAAAAACATGGTGAAAGCGCTTATATTAAAAAGTTTTGAGATTTTTCTCCACTCCAGCAGCACTTACAAACAACAAAACTTAGAGTAATATTCCTATCTATATTTGGCTCGTTTTAAGTGAGGGATTTATTCATATATCAATCACACTGATTTAGACAACATTTTATTCTTTAAAAAAACATGGTGAAAACACTTATATTTAAAGGTTGTGAGTTTTTTCTCCACTTCAGCAGCACTTACAGACAACAAAACTTAGAGTATTATTTATATCTATATTCTACAGGTTTTTACTGAAGGATTTGTTCATATATCAATCACACTAATTTATAGAACATTTTGTTCCTAAAAAAACATGATGAAAGCGCTTATATTTAAAGGTTGTGAGTTTTTTCTCCAATTCAGCAGCACTTACAATCAACAAAACTTAGAGTATTATTTATATCTATATTCTACAGGTTTTTACTGAAGGATTTGTTCATATATCAATCACACTAATTTATAGAACATTTTGTTCCTAAAAAAACATGGTGAAAGCGCTTATATTTATAGGTTGTGAGTTTTTTCTCCACTTCAGCAGCACTTACAGACAACAAAACTTAGAGTATTATTCCTATCTATATTTGGCTTGTTTTAAGTGAGGGATCTATTCATATATGAATCACACTGATTTATACAACATTTTATTCTTAAAAAAAAGACATGGTGAAAGCACTTATATTTAAAGGTTTTGAGTTTTTTCTCCACTTCAGCAGCACTTACAAACAACAAAACTTAGAGTATTATTTATATCTTTATTCCACAGGTTTTTACTGAAGGATATGTTCATTTATCAATCACACTAATTTATAGAACATTTTGTTGCTAAAAAAACATGGTGAAAGCGCTTATATTTAAAGGTTGTGAGTTTTTTCTCCAAGTCAGCAGCACTTACAAACAACAAAACTTAGAGTATTATTTATATCTTTATTCCACAGGTTTTTTTCCTGCAGGATTTGTTCATATATACATATATATTCATAAATACACTGATTTGTTACTGCTCTCTATCTGTTTGCATCTGTTGATTTCCATTGCAATACGATTAATATTCTGAAAATGAATGCAAATTAGTGAGTAGAATTAGTGATTAGATAATGCTTCATTTGGATATATTGGACTTAAAATTATTCATAATGTAATCAGTCAACTGGGGAAGTATGGTGATATGTATTAGTTATGTTTTTATCCAATGCTTGTATTCACTGTAAGAGGTACCTGCGGCAGCTCCAGTGCTTTCATGACGGCAGAGAAGGCGTACAGGTCGTGTGTGGTGTTGCGCAGCTCCTGTGCAAGCTGGATGATCCTGTGCAGCACTGTCGCCCGCTGACCCACTGTCCCAGTACAGCCCAGAAGATCCACCGCCACACCCAGAGCCAGAGTGTGATGCCTGATGGGAAATCACAGCATGAGGTCATCACATTTCACAGGACTTCGACACCAGCATCGTTAAGGCAGCACGCACCTCTCCAGCAGGTCCTGTCTGAGCTGGCCTCCGTGTGGAAGCGTGATCAGCTCCAGACCCGTCTCCACTCCCATGATCCTCTTCTGCTCCACCGTCACCCCTGTGACTCGAGCCACCTGAGGCACACAGAGGCTCGTGAAGCGGTGTGTGGAGTGTGTTGCTTTGCTACTATTTATCAATTATTACAGTTTTTATTGATATTTTGAATTAGCTTTTATTAACTAAAAATGACTTCCATTAACAGTATTTTTGCCTTGATTTCCAGCACAAATATCTTAATATTCTTTAATCAAGATACACTCACTTGAGAAGCAAAATTACTTAAAATATTTATTCTTTTTAGATATACAGAAAACTTATGGCCAGATTTAATATCAGCTTTTGTCAGCGCAAACCCTCATATGGGATTTAAAAACTACTGTCAGGATTTACACACGGTGGGAAAATAGCGCTGTTAGTTATTTTTGCGACTCTCCTTATTAAATATGAATTTGTAGGAGTTTCCCCTTTGATCTGTAAATTTATGGGAGGAGAGTATTTAAATGAATCATGCAACGCAATTTACTATGATTTGAGCTTGTCAATTCACTAATATTTGCGGCATTATTTAATGTACAAAAAAAGCATGTATTAAAGCAAGCAGTAATTTCCGCTGCTCTTGGTAGATTTGCGTCGGTGTTCTTTAATGCGCACATTTGTCAATGAATTACCCACAGAATATACCCTCCCATCAGTGCTTTTATTACATTTTGCTCTAAATCTGGCCCTTAACCTTAATTCAAAGAGAAAACAAGGTTATTTTTCAGAGATTTTTCTCGTTTTAAGCCAAACATATTTTGATCAGTTCTTCAGAAAACAAGTCAAAAAAAGAAAATCTTATGTCAAATTGATCTCACATAAATGTATCTTGATTTAAGAATTATGTGTTAGAAAGATTTTGCAGAGTACTAATTTTAGTGCCCTAAACATATTTCACTTAATTGCTGATGCTACATTTGTAATTTTCGTTTAGTTTAAGGTCAGTTTCTTTTCTTTCAGCTTCAGATAGCAGAAATGCTTTAATGGTTTCAGTGAATGAGTGCAGCACCTGGCAGTTGACGCTGAGCATGTGCAGCGCGGTGGTCCTGGCGTCGGTGCACGTCAGCAGCTCTTTGACCTTCAGCAGGACGCTCTGATCCAGCGGACGGTTGTTGTCAGGCAGCATGAGCGAGCGGAACTCATCCAGATGGAAACATGATGTGGTCTCAGTCTGCGGCCGCTCGAAATGCCAATCACGCTCCTCCTCCTGGATGATCTCGCTCACCCTGCGCTCCTCCTCTAGCTTCTCTGCCTCCAGGAAGCCAAAGCTGGTCTCAGTGATGCGCGCGCGACTGGTCCATCGCTCCTGAGCACGGAGACGCGCCGCATGACCTTTGGGTAACATGGTGATGGGGACCTACAGGGGGTCAAAGGTGAGTTTGTTACCGTCATCTTATTCTGTTTCTTGGAAACAACTTGAACCAATGTGCAACTAGTTTTACTTTCTAATCTGATACTACAAATAATGTTGCTTGCTCCCCAGTGACTTCCATTAAAAAACAATGAGATGTTTTTCAAAATATATATTTTTTTATATTTTGCAGAAATGTGTCAAACAGATCTGGAACTATATGAAAAAACATTTAAGAAACATTGCGTTCACTCCTAAAACTTTTGCGTTCTCCCAAGAAACCTTGTGTTTCCTTCCAGTTATATTACCTACGGATCAATGCTTTTCTTACAGATTTCTGCTCATTTGAAATTGAATAAAGATGAATTAGCACTGTATTAGGCTACATTTGTTTAATGGCATTATTGAGAGAGCGATTGCGTGTGAATAAGTGCTGTAGTACTTGTTTAAATCATGCTTTCAGCTGAAAATATACATTTCTAGAAGGAACAAACCAATTCCTTGAGAACTGTATCTTCCCGCTCATGCCGTCATCACAGCCTTCACATTCTTTCTGATTTGACTGATCCTTCTCTATTAAGACAGCTGAATATGTGAATTCTTGCTGAATAAGCAGTTATGGGTCGTTGGCATGAACTGCACTGGTGATGGAGTGGTGTAGGAGCGCTCTTGGAGCGAGAGAAAACCACGACGCTCCGAGTTTTAAAAAAATCTGCTCCTCGCTCCAGTCAAAATCACACCACTACGCTCACATACTCTGCTGTGATCCCACTGATATTATTGTGGGATATAATAAATTGTGTATTAACTAAGTAAATTAAATCAGTTGTTTTGACTTTAAATAGCATGTGGTCCTGAACGCTCACCTGTGGCACCAGCTCACCATAGAGACCGGTGGAGTCAGACTCAGAATCAGACTGAGTCGGGGTGAAGACGATGGAGATCCGCAGCGGTTTGGGAGGTGCTCGTGAATGCAGCTGTCCATCAGAACCACGCAGAGGACAGCCGCCGAGACTTGACTGGCTGGGTGGAGCCGCACAGGAAGTGGCTGGGCTTAGGACAGGCTCACTTCCTGTGCGGAACACCGGGGAGACGGGGGTGGGGCTGGACTCCTGTGATGGACAGCTCTGTTGGACCCCTGCACGACATCAACCAAACATTCTATGTGATAATCAGATCTCAGATCAGTTTTTCAGTATGTTCACGTGTGTGTGTGTGTACCTGTGCGGAGGTTGCTGTCAGATTGAGCGGACTGTAGTGATGGTCTCCCAACTGTCTCCAGATTAGCAGGCTGACTGCCGCTCCTAACAAACATGCACACATCAATGTTACCACGACACTTTTACTACACACACATCACTGTTACTATGGAAACACACCTCAACACTGTTACTATGGAAACTAAATGGACTGTGTATATGTGTGTTACCTGAGCAGGTTGTTGCTGTTGATTTGCAGTGTGTCTCTCTGAGAGGAGCTCAGGCTCCGCCTCTTGCTCTGACCTTGTGTCAGGAGGGAGGAGCTCGATGACCTCACAGCCTGGCGCTCGCTGATGATGCGTAGAGGCACAGTGCGCGTGATTGGTTGGAAGATGACAGCTCCGGTGGAATGTGAGATGGGACGCCGTCCGCCGACGTGAAAGCGAATTAACGCTGGAATATTATCGAACTGATCGTTCTCAAACTGAAACAGCTCCCGGGTGTAGCCCTACACACATACACACACACACATCAGACTCAGCATCTGAAAGAAGCGATAAACGTTGCGACAGATGCTGTACCTGTTTGGGTCGCAGCACCACACGGATGATTTTGAAGTGCATGGGCTGATTTTTCCACATGCAGCTCAGGACGTATTCTCCCGCGCTGGAGCTGGAGTCACGCACCAGGAACTCCCCGTCTCTACTGAACAACTGCTCCGCTCCCTGATACATCAACATACACAACACTGTGAGATCTAAACCAGTCAACAAATGACTACTTACCATAGCACATTTCATACAAAAAGTGCTTTACAATAAAATAATCATAATAGATGCATAATAAATAAATATAGAGAATTAAAACGAATCAAAGTTAAGCACTAGAACAACCCAAAATAGCCCGTAACATTAAAACAAACTAATAAAAATTTAATTTAAATTAACTTACTAAAAAATAAATAATAAAATAAATAAATGAAAATCCCCTCCTTGAACTGTCACCTTAACGTGAGGGGTTTGAGTACCCGAATGACCCTAGGAGCTATGTTGTCCGGGGCTATATGCCCCTGGTAGGGTCTTCCAAGGCAAACAGGTCCTAGGCGACGGGTCAGACTAAGAGCGGTTCAGAAAACCCTTATGAAGAGATTAAATCAAAGGACCGTGACGTCGCCCGGTATGGCGCAGCCGGGGCCCCACCCTGGAGCCAGGCCCAGGTTTGGGCCTCCCCCCACGGGGTCCGGCCGGGCTCAACCCGAAGGAGCGACGTGGGGCCGCCTTCCCATGGGCTCACCACCTACAGGAGGGACCGTAAGGGGCCGGTGCTTAGAGAATCGGGCGGCAGTCGAAGGCGGGGGCCTCGACAGCCCGATCCCTGGACACGGAAACTAGCTCTAGGGACATGGAACGTCACCTCACTGGCGGGGAAGGAGCCCGAGATTGTGCGTGAGGTTGAGAGGTTCCGACTAGCGATAGTCGGGCTCACCTCTACGCACAGCTTGGGCTCTGGAACCACACTCCTCGAGAGAGGATGGACTCTTCACCACTCTGGAGTTGCCCATGGTGAGAGGCGGCGGGCTGGTGTGGGTTTGCTTACAGCCCCCCAGCTCAGCTGCCATGTGTTGGAGTTTACCCCGGTGAACGAGAGGGTCGCTTCCCTGCGCCTTCGGGTCGGGGATAGGTCTCTCACTCGTTTGTCGTTTGTGCCTACGGGCCGAACGGCAGTGTAGAGTACCCGGCCTTCTTGGAGTCTCTGGGAGGGGTGCTGGAAAGTGCTCCGACTGGAGACTCCGTCGTTTTACTGGGGGACTTCAACGCCCACGTGGGCAACGACAGTGACACCTGGAGGGGCGTGATTGGGAGGAACGGCCCCCCTGATCTGAACCCGAGCGGTGTTCAGTTATTGGACTTCTGTGCTAGTTACAGCTTGTCCATAACGAACACCATGTTCAAGCATAAGGGTGTCCATCAGTACACGTGGCACCAGGACACCCTAGGCCGTAGGTCGATGATCGACTTTGTGGTCGTTTCATCCGACCTCCGGCCGTATGTCTTGGACACTCGGGTGAAGAGAGGGGCGGAGCTGTCAACTGATCACCACCTGGTGGTGAGTTGGATCCGATGGCGGGGGAAGAAGCTGGACAGACTCGGCAGACCCAAACGTACTGTTAGGGTCTGCTGGGAACATTTGGCCGAGTCTCCTGTCAGAGAGATCTTCAACTCCCACCTCCGACAGAGCTTCGACCGGATCCCGAGGGAGGCTGGAGATATTGAGTCCGAGTGGACCATGTTCTCCACCTCCATTGTTGAAGCGGCCGCTCAGAGCTGTGGCCGTAAGGTCTCCGGTGCCTGTCGAGGCGGCAATCCCCGAACCCGGTGGTGGACACCGGAAGTAAGGGATGCCGTCAAGCTGAAGAAGGAGTCCTATCGGGCCTGGTTGGCTTGTGGGACTCCTGAGGCAGCTGACAGGTACCGGCAGGCCAAGCGGACTGCAGCCCGGTTGGTTGTGGAGGCAAAAACTCGGGCCTGGGAGGAGTTCGGTGAGGCCATGGAGAAGGACTATCGGTCAGCCTTGAAGAGATTCTGGCAGACCGTCCGGCGCCTCAGGAGAGGGAAGCAGTGCCCTACCAACGCTGTTTACAGTAGAGGTGGGGAGCTGTTGACCTCAACTGGGGATGTCGTTGGACGGTGGAAGGAATACTTCGAGGATCTCCTCAATCCCGCTGTCACGTCTTCCATTGAGGAAGCAGAGGCTGAGGGCTCAGATGTGGACTCGTCCATCACCCAAGCTGAAGTCACCGAGGTAGTCAAGAAACTCCTCGGTGGCAAGGCACCGGGGGTGGATGAGATCCGCCCTGAGTACCTCAAGTCTCTGGATGTTGTGGGGCTGTCCCGGACGATAGTAGAACCTCGGATTCAGGAGGAACAGTGTGGTTTTCGTCCAGGCCGTGGAACACTGGACCAGCTCTATACCCTCTACAGGGTGCTGGTGGATTCATGGGAGTTTGCCCAACCAGTCCACATGTGCTTTGTGGATTTGGAGAAGGCATTCGACTGTGTCCCTCGCGGCGGCCTGTGGAGGGTGCTCCGGGAGTATGGGGTCCGGGGCCCTTTGCTAAGGGCTATCCGGTCCCTGTACGACCGGAGCAGAAGCTTGGTTCGTACTGCCAGCAGTAAGTCAGACTTGTTCCCGGTGCGTGTTGGACTCCGGCAGGGCTGCCCCTTGTCGCCGGTTCTGTTCATGATTTTTATGGACAGAATTTCTAGGCGCAGCCAGGGGCCGGAGGGGGTCAGGTTTGGTGACAACACGATTTCATCTCTGCTCTTTGCGGATGATGTTGTCGTGTTGGCCTCATCAAGCCTGGGATGAGAATTAGCACCTCCAAATCCGAGGCCATGGTCCTCATTCAGAAAAGGGTGGCTTGCCCACTTCAGGTTGGTGGAGAGTTCCTGCCTCAAGTGGAGGAGTTTAAGTATCTTGGGGTCTTGTTCACGAAGTTCTCGATTTACCGGTCAATCTACGTTCCTACTCTCACCTATGGTCATGAGCTTTGGGTCATGACCGAGAGGACAAGATCCCGGATACAGGCGGCCGAAATGAGCTTTCTCCGCAGGGTGGCTGGGCGATCCCTTAGAGATAGGGTGAGAAGCTCAGTCACCCGGGAGGAGCTCAGAGTAGAGCCGCTGCTCCTCCACATCGAGAGGGGTCAGCTGAGGTGGCTCGGGCATCTGTTCCGGATGCCTCCTGGACGCCTTCCCGGGAAGGTGTTCCGGGCGCGTCCCACTGGGAGGAGACCCCGGGGGAGACCTAGGACACGCTGGAGAGACTATGTCTCCCGGCTGGCCTGGGAACGCCTCGGTGTCCCCCCAGAAGAGCTGGAGGAAGTGTCTAGGGAGAGGGAAGTCTGGGGTTCTCTGCTTAGACTGCGGCCCCGGATAAGCGGAAGAAGATGGATGGATGGATGGATGGATGGATAAATGAAAATGAAATTAAAATAATTACAAATTTGATTTAAATAAAAATGTTATTAAAACAAACCAATTTAAAAAAATTAAATGAATAAATTAGTGAATAAAATATAAACAAATAAATAAAATACAATGATATAACAATACAGTATAATGATGAGAAGGGAAAAGATGAAATAAGGTTACTTAACAGAAACAAAATATTTTCCCAATGATATGTTTGTTAATATTTATAATATGAATTGTCTTCAAACAATAAACTATACTGATGTCTTTTAAATTTTAGGATGGCAGTCTATCCTTGTTTTATTTTTTCCAAGGAACACAGAAGTAGACACTTGAACATGGAAACATATGAACTCATGTCAGTTCCTCACACTAAAACCTCATATGACCTCACAAGACTGGGAACAGTGCATCAACTGTGCTACTTTTATGATTCTAACATGCTCTTTTCTGCTTTTTATGTGTCTTTAGACTGCGATTAATCTTCATGTGAAAGGAGCTGCATGAACATTCTTCAACAGTCACTTGGATGACAAGAAGGGGAGTGAATGTGGGTGAACGATGCCTTTTACCGCAGCACACACACACACACACACACACACCTCGCGCCGCAGCGGTCCATGATACCAGGCGTGACTCCTCAGATCATCAGTGCTGAGTTTGAGTTCCTCCTCCAGCTCCTTCTTCAGAGAGTCCATGTCCCTCAGGCCTGAGAACACCTTTAGAAACACCACAGTAACACAGTGAAGCTCTGAGGTGAAAGATCAGTGAGGAAACTAAATGATGTTTCCTATAGGGCATGACTCTCACCTGACTGAAGAAGGCCGTCACACTCTTCCTCCTGCTGCAGAACAGAGCAGAGCAATACAACAAAAACACGTTTG